>NW_015176020.1:328482-331764 GCF_001447785.1 Gekko japonicus | reverse complement strand
ATCGGGACCACACAGCGTAGCATCCAGACAAGAATAAAAGAACATGAAAGACACTGCAGACTTGTCCAACCTAAAAAATCAGCAGTGGCTGAACATAGCCTACCTCAAACAGTACACAGTATCTTATTCCAAGACACTGAAATGCTGGACAACACATCCAATTACCATGTTAGGTTACAAAGGGAAGCCATTGAAATTCATAAACATAAACACAATTGAAATTCATAAACATAAACATAAACACAATCTCAACAGGAAAAAGAACCTCCTCAGGAAAGCTCCTCCATTAGCATGTCACAGCCTGGGAAACTCCTACAAGATGATGACTCAGCCCTACCCCACCTTCCTGAGTAGATACAAATTACCTGCCTATCATTTTTCTTCTCACACTGACACTGAGAGTACGCCATCTTTCTGTGATATATACCTCTGAGGATGCCAGTCACAACTGCTGGTGAAACGTCAGGTACTACAATGCCAAGACCACGACCATACAGCCCAGAAAATCTACAACAACTAAAGAAGCAGAACTGTTCTCAAAAGAATGTTGAACTGAAAGCCAAATTGTTCCAATTTAAACCTTTCCTTAAGGTTCCTTAAACCTTATCCTAGATAAGATCCAAAGCCCCATATTGATAAGCTTTTTCCATTCTCTCTGTTAATGTTTTGTTCTTGATGCATATACATGTACAAGATTTATAAAGTGAACGGGACTGTATACTACATATAATATATATTAGCCTGCTCTTACTGCATTGTTTTCTACTTTTATAGTATTACCTTCTGCATTGTTTAACATATCATCTCTAAATCTATGCTTTGTAGCAGACCTCTGTAGTCCTAATCATATCACATTGTTTAATAGATGTCTCACTCTATTGACTGCATCAATTTACACTGTGTAATACAACCTGAGTTTCAGTGAGAAAGGTGGACAATAAATGTAGCAAAGAAAATTTTAAAAAACAACAAAAACCAAGTAATACTTACTGCGGCAAGATGGAAATGTGCTGTTGATTTGTTCCATGACATCAGTTAGATCTGTGCTAGTATCATGAGGTGGGACTAACAAGTCATCTACACCTGCAAAAACAAAAATATGCAATGATTATAATAATAAAGTAGTAGCATTTTAAAGAGTTTGTAAACTATTTCTACCATCCTTGTTATTTAGGCTTATACTTAAAAAAAAAAATTGTGCCATTTACGCCTTTCATTTGATATGTACAAGGAATGCTCATTGTTAAATGCTAGAAAAAGGTAACAAAAGTTATTGATTTATAGCTATCGTTTCTACATTATAAAGCTGTACCTGATACAATACCAAAGACATCTGCTGTTCAGTTGTACTCTTGGATCAACTGGAGATTTCCATAGACCGAAGAGATTTCTTCTTGAAGAGTGTGACTCCCCTACCCCACTTCCTGCTGCAGTACAAAATATCCCCTCAAAGTGCTGCTTTCAGCCAAATCATCCTATGCAATACATACACCTATTCAAAAATCTTATGTACCTTTTTATTGCCAGTATTGTGTACATAAAAAAATACCAATGTACATTTTGTAATAATTCCTACTTCAACAGAAGTATACCACATACCCTGCAGTTGTGGACAGGCTTACATCGGGACCACACAACGTAGGATCCAGACAAGAATAAAAGAACATGAAAGACACTGCAGACTTGTCCAACCTAAAAAATCAGCAGTGGCTGAACATACAATACATACACCTATTCAAAAATCTTATGTACCTTTTTATTGACAGTATTGTGTACATAACAACAACGCCCTAAAAATACCAATGTACATTTTGTAATATTTCCTACTTCAACAGAAGTATACCACATACCCTGCAGTTGTGGACAGGTTTACATCGGGACCACACAACGTAGCATCCAGACAAGAATAAAAGAACATGAAAGACACTGCAGACTTGTCCAACCTAAAAAATCAGAAAAGAACCTCCTCAGGAAAGCTCCTCCATTAGCATGTCACAGCCTGGGAAACACCTACAAGATAATGACTCAGCCCTACCCCACCTTCCTGAGTAGATATAAATTACCTGCCTACCATTTTTTTTCTTCTCACATTGACACAGAGAGTATTCCATCTTTCTGTGTTATACCTCTGAGGATGCCAGTCACAACTGCTGGTGAAACGTCAGATCCTACAATGCCAAGACCACGGCCATACAGCCCAGAAAATCTACAACAACTAAAGAAGCAGAACTGTTCTCAAAAGAATGTTAAACTGAAAACCAAATTGTTCCCATTTAAACCTTTCCTATAGAACAAATCTAGTGCCTATCCTAGGTAAGATCCAAAGCCCCATATTAATAAGCTTTCCCCACTCTCTCTGTTAATGTTTTGTTCTTGATGCATATACATGTACAAGATTTTAATGGCCAGCACATTAAATATTTTTTTTAAAAAAGCTATTTTGCACAGGGGCAAGATCCTCCACATCCATCTATACTTTCTTCAAAGGAACTTGCTTCTAAGCCCTAGCCTGAAAAATATCCAGCTCCTGTCAACCAGAGTCAGGACCTTTTGGCCCTGGTGTTGGCCTAGTGGAACTCTATGCCTTATGATATCCATGCCCTGCAGGACCTAGTGTAGCTCTGCAGGGCTTGCAAGACAAAGATTTTCTGCAAGGCCTATGGTTAAGGAAAGCAATGGTCTTCCAGTGAGCCTGGCCTTCCCCATCTTTCCTCTCCCCCACCATGGGACAAGGACAGAAATTGGTTCTTAAGCACCATCTGAAAAAATCTCAGAGCTTGTCATCGTTTTAACTACTTTAAGTTGCCTGTAAATGTATTTACTTACTGAAATGTGGTTTCTGAAATGTATTTATTGAAATCTTGTTCACCGCCCTAAGCCCTATGTATAGTGGGAGGGTGGTCTATAAATCAAATAAATAAATAAATAAACAAACAATAAATAATATTGTAAAAGCTTTAGAAACCCATTCACAAATATAACACAACATTTGGGCTGATCAAGTAACTCACCCGTTTGATTAAACTGTGTACTGGTATCCTGACCAGGTGAATAGCTGAGTGCAGAATGCTGAGGTGAAGCACAAGAAGAGCCGCCATTAATTCTGGAATCTGTGTCTGGCTAAAGATTCAAGATTTAAGAACAAATAACATTTAAAAACAAATGTATTTAAAGGTGTCAGACCACACTTGAAAAAATTGGTATAATCTATTAGCAATGGTTTGGATCCAACTGCACATGAGCAGTGTTCCCTCTAAGCTGAGTTAGTATGAGCTAGCTCAC
>NW_015176020.1:317872-328466 GCF_001447785.1 Gekko japonicus | reverse complement strand
TAATGTGAGCTACCTCACAGTTTTTTAGCCTCTGGCTCACACATTTTTGTCTTAGTTCAGGAAGGGTGGCTCCAGAGCAAACTAATTTATGCAGTAGCCAAATCACTCACTCACAACTGTAATGCCAGTAGCTCACAAAGTAGAATTTTTGCTCACAAGACTCCACAGTTTAGAGGGAGCATTGCACATGAGCAGTAAACATGAAAGTATACAGGGATGGATATTTCCCCATCTTTCCCCCAGAAGCACCATCTGACCCTGGTCTGGAGAAATCTCCTGCACAAATTACCATATGGCATGGGGAGATTCAGTTAGGAGAAGGAATTAAAAAAAATGTCCCCCTTCCCCTCCACTAGCAAAGCACTTTGCTTCAAGTATGCAACATTTTAAATATACTGCTTAAGTTAAAGAGGCTGATCTCTTTGTCCCAGTGCTGTTATGATCTGACTGTAACAAGGTTCAAGGCACTATGACTTATGTTATGTAAGCTAGCTGGAGGATCCCTTGAGCTTGTGGCCTCCTCCTCCCTCCCTCTCCTGGTGTGCAGCTCAAAAATATATTTTGCAGCAAACCATTATTTTTTTCTTATCCTAATCACAACAAACTATAGAAATGAGTAATTATTCATTTCTGAGCTACATGCAAGGAAAGAAGAGGATGGAGCGCATGAGCCTATGGATTTTCCAAGCATGCTCCTGTAACAACAAACCATAGTTTGTTGCTTTTCTGTGATGTTACATCTAGAACCATAGTGTGTTACGTTTCCTGTCAGCTAAATACATATACCATACTCTTGGACAATGGTAAAAGAGAATTATATGTATTTTTAGGTGTCATCAAATGTTATACTAGAATACTATCCCCAGTGATGACTATGTATGATTTTCTTTTTAACTGGAACTGTGTCCCTACTGATTCCTGTCCACTGGCATTGCTTCTGTTTTCCTAGTCTAGCTACGAAATATTTTTGTGAGTTCTCCTCTTTAAAATAAGAACAGATTCTGCAGACAAACCTTGAGTGTAAAATTCCAAAATAATTCAGTGGCATTATTTGCACATTTTATGGGCAATATTTTTTTCTCAAGAAGATTTTGAACAACAATTTTATGTTTCACTGTGGCTGTCTCACAAAGGGACGGGAGACTTCCAAAACTTTTATATCACGAAGAATGATCTAGCACTAATGGAAAATATCTTAGGGACATAAAGTCCTTAGACATATATTATCATCATCAGCCTCTATTCGCATCTTATTCCCATTAGCACATCTTATTTCAACTAATGCAAAAGATAAATTGAGGTTATAGAATTGGAGGGAGGGTCTGAATTTTTTTCCTTTTTATGTATTAAGAAATTCATATAATCTACAGAGATTCAGTATTTTCATACAGAGTGCCTAAAAAGGTATTCACGGTATCTGGTAGAAACTGAAAGGACTGAAAAAGCAGGTGACACTGTTTCATTATTTCCTTCTCTTTATAATTAACACGTCTTTGTCAAAGCTGCCATATGCCAGCTCTGCTTCACCTCCATGTTTGACATTGTAATCAATCTTTTGGATAAAAATGACACGATTCCTGACAGCCACTAATCCTTTGGGCTTCTGAAATAAAAATAGCAAGGACGCCTCTGAATTGCAACCTGAAACAAGCAAGTTCCTACGTAAAAGAATGTAAAATATTTCTCCTTACAATATTCTGTGTGGTGTTGTCTATTATTATAAAAAGCATTTATTAGAAGGGTTTTTTTTTACAGAATTTTGAGGTAATTCAGCTACCTTGACAGTTTAATAATCTAGTTAACATTCTCCGGTCAACAGACTTCAGTAATAAAACAAGTTTAAAAACATAATGGTTTACAGATGATAAGGAGGCACACAAAAAAATCTCCCTTTGCAGTTGATTGCAGTCCCAGAGCCCAAAGAAGGGGAGAGGGCAGCGAAGGCGAGGACCCCTTTACAACGATCCACCAATAATACAGTCACACACAGCATTTTGGAATAAAATGTGGAATAAAATGGCCACAACTTTTATTGGTTACAGCTGTAAGAAGCCTTGGCACAGCATGGCTCCACCAGATCCTGGCATTGACTGACTTGCCTGCCAGTCAATGTACAGCATCCCACCCACCCAGCCTGCCGGGTGGGGAGAACCATGGGATGGCAGGTTGCTGGATTCCACAAGGATGATCACCACTGAGTGGACTCCCGTGCCACCTGAGCATGAGGGTAACTCATTGGCAGCCCCCGAGCTGGGCATGCAACTTAAAAACCCTCACTCCGAGATCCCTTAAGTGGATCCCCATTCCGGGAAAATGGCGCACGGACCGATTTCCTAAAATGGATCTGGCCCCATGCTGATACTGCCCTAAGGCTATGAGAAAAATAAAGCAGAAAAAACACCATGAACAAGAACAGAACTTGCACTTCCCCATAACATAACCCCCCAACAGGGCTACCCGCACACCCCCGAACTGTCTTCCCCTCAAGCACTAACACCCAGGTAGGGATGGGTGGGCAAGCGATCCCATGCAGCCAGACAAGGTGGTCACTGTCTGGCCCCCAAGCTGCCCACACAGCTTGTCCTGTTTTGCAGGACGTGGCCACCATGGCTGCCTGTTGCCCTGCTGGCTCTCAACATTATGCGGGACCGCAACTGGGACCTGTGGTGAGTCAGGGCCCCCACTTTTTTAATTAATATAGTTCTCATGTTTTAATAGTTTCTACTTACATATTGGACAAAGGGAACTTAACAAAATTGAAGAATACAAAAATAATATTACTTGTTTACAGAAGAACTGTGAAACAGCATGAATAGAAACTTATTTTGAAGTTGAAGAAAAGTACCCACCATCGCACACTAAACAATTCTTGTTATCAGAAGTGCTGTACCTGCTCAAGCAGCTGTCGCAGCCGATGGAGCTGAGATTCCAGCTGCTTATTGTGGTCTTCCAAAATCTGCATTCTAGCCTCTAGACGACCTTTGTGTTGTCGTAAGAGTTTGGCCTCTGCAATGAGCTCAGCATCTTCAGATGTGTGCTGGGGTGACATGGCAGAGTCTGGGGGTGAGCTCGGTGCATTTATTCCCCTTCGAAGATGCTGTTCCTTTAACTGCTCATATTCCACTTGAAGCATCCTAGACCCAGTTTTAAAAGAATAAGAGTTAATTCTTGGAAGCACAGACACATGACAATGAATCTGTATTCTGTCAGTGAGTATATCCCATCATACAGTTGAGGAACTATGTCACAAAGTTATAGTATGGGCTAAATCATGCTTAGCTATGGCTCAACACATGAAACAATAAATGTAAAGGTGCTAATTGTATCTTCTAATGCACCAAATAATATTGGCTACAACCTTTAAACAATTAAAGGGTCTTTATTGTGAAAAACACAATGCAATGCAACTGAGGACTGTTTCTCATGTGCTTGTATATCACTTGATCACTCTAGGTGTCAGTTCACACACAATGCAAAATATGGTTTAATTAAACTAACAGTTAATTGACCATCTTAACCTGTGCAACCAACATGGTTACAGTTCCTCAAATCAGAATGTGCTTTATTAACTGCTATTATTGTTTACTTCATTTATAGCCTCCTGCCTTTCTCACTAAGCCTCAAGATAAATTATATATATATGCAAAATAGTTTACAAAATATAGAAACTATGCAATCTGACATCATAAAACATACAATGAACAATGAAGTAGGATTAGGATTACAATATTAGAAGTCAATACAGGCAAAAATTCCCCCATACACTAAAAAATGACATACCATAAAACAATGCAGAAAACTGATTACAAAAGTAGAAGACAGCAAAAGCATATAATAAAAAGTTCAACAGACTACAATTCTACTGCATTTATAAAACTAAGCACACTCCTGAACTATTCTATTATACCATAGACATATTAAAAATGCACTCCTAAATATTTCAGTTTTGCACATTCTCTGAAATCAATTGAGAGAAAGGCTTGGGACATCTTGCTCAGCAGTCTGTGAAATCAAATTCCTTTTGTCCAATCCCTTTTGAACTTGGAGGGTCTTCAGATGAGAGGGAATACTTGCTATCCAATAATTTTTGTGCGATTTTCTGAACGGACAACCTGCTCCAGACCTGCAGAAAGATCCCGTATTTTCCCCCAATAGGAAGAAACAGAGATCAGGATGGCTGGGGTGCAGTTTGCTCTATAAACACCCATTCCAGACCGCCCCGCCCCCAAGATCCCCTACAGGAAACAGTAGACACATAAATCTGGGGAACCCCCCAAATAAATCCAAACTGACACAGGGATACCTAAAAATTAAGGATTACGAAATTGGTGGTCCTCCACTTCCCAAGGAAGAGAGTCAGGAAGATGCACAAATCAATTATGACACAGTTTTCCTTATCCCAATTCCAGATTTGGAAGGGCATGCTTTATCTCTATTTCTATTACTTCACTGACTGCCAAGATGATTTGACTGTGACGTGTTAACTAAGATGCCCTTTATACAACCATGTTTCAAATATATAAGCATACATTAATATACACTAATGCAGCACAGCAGAATCGTAAGGAAAGATGATGATACCTTTGCTCATCCTCAAGGTCAGCAATGATACGTTCAAGTTCTCCTCGTTCTTCCCTCTCTACTGACTTTAAGATCTGTGTTGGACTCTGTGGCTGACTCACAGGTGATTCTCCTCCCAGGGTTTGACAGTACTGCTGGATAAGGGCATGTTCATCTTCCCTAATAAGGAAAAAGCTTGCATAAATATATTCAAAGTATAATTAAACTGATAATTGTTTAAAGAAAGCAATGAGGTAAAGTCAGGATGAATTTACACAATATATAGAATAATAGTTGAAACTGCATAAGCAATTGCTTAAAGACGCAAAACTCAGATAAAGGAAGACAAACTCAGATATCATAAATGATCACATTAATCATTGTTTGAATGGATGGTGAGAATTTGCTGGAACTGTCCAAGCTTATGTTTCTGCACACAGTTATTTATACAATTATCCCCCAACTCTGTAAGCCTTTACCCGTGATGCAGCTTCCAAACAATCAAACCCAAACACAGTGGGTTGGATCCCACAAAACTTTCTTTGTTGTGCAATAGCTCTTGCATACATTGTAACACAAAAACATTGAAAGCAGCTCTTGTGCTAAGTCAGCTTGACTGTATCCTGTCTTGCATTTTCACTTTTGCAAGACAAAGCACACAGTGTATTTTTGCAAACCCTGCCCTCATAATGATATTCTTCAATCAAATCATATCATATTTCTAAGCTGCAATAACTGCATCAAAAAGCCTTTTGATTTTTGTACATAGTAACACTGCTTGGAAATGAAAATTCAGTGCCTGATCCTACAATAGCTCTGTCTTGTGCAATGTCTTGCGCGAACAGAAGTAATTTAAGTAAAACTGCTCTTCCTCTATTGTATAAAAGGTTCCAACTCACTTAAAACACAACAATTGTAAAATAAATGAGAGGACCAAAAGGAAAAAAAAATGCAGTTGGTCTGGAATAACAGTGGCACCAAGATACTTGAAGCACCACCTGCTCTAATAACCTTCACCTGAGGTTAACACTGCATGCATGCCCTGCTTCCTCTTCCACCAGTGGTAGAGGTGACTGCAGGCTGATTTAAGTGGCTCCCCGGATTATGGCATGTCCTTTGCTTAGCATTTGGCCTGGTGCTGGTTTGGTTGAGGTCTGGTTTCAGGTGAAAACACATGTTTTCACTCAGACCTTCTGTTAATTAGCTTCTGTTTTACTTAATTTGTGCTTGTTATGTTGTTAATCATTTAACCTGTCCTCTCCATTGGTTGACTATGGGTGATTTCCCACAAGCGCTGCTCCGCGCTCACTCCTCCCTTTTGCCCTGATGGTACGTGTCAATTTCACACAAGCTGCTGCGTGGCCGCATTTTGCCCCACAGCTTTGCGCAATTTCCCCTGCGTCTACTCAATCCTCAAAAACCAGGATTGAAGAGGGGGAAATAGCGCGAAGCTGCGGGGCAAAACGTAGCTGCACAGCAGCTTGTGTGAAATTGACACGTACCATCGGGGCAAAGAGAAGAGTGAGCGTGGAGCTTGTGGGAAATCACCCTTTGATTAATTTTAACTGCTCTGATGTTGTCTTCTATTAATTAATTAATTCTAGGAAGAGTGGCTTTTTAATTAGTATAATTTTCTTTTGATTTCATATGGATTATATTGTAAACTGCCCCAAGATGCGAAGGCATTCAGAAATGTACAAAACAGACAAATAAGGCTCTCTCATGTGAATAAGGGTTTCCTTTCACTTCTGTGTTTAAAACAGTGTGGTGTATGAACACTGGTATTGCACATGCAACCAAGTAAATGTGGAAACAGGCTCAAAAAAGATCCCAGTATACCAAGCAGAGTTCCACAAAGCATAGGGTTGTTGACTGCCTGGAATGGACAGCAAAAGAATTGTTTCATTTTCAGATAAATAAAAATAGCACATGCACCTTATGTGTGTTTATGAATGTGTGGGTATGTGAAAAGTACCTGCAAGTAGGTACTCTGGACATCTGCTTACTCAACTAAAGCCTTTCTCTTCACAGATGCTTTCCTAGCAATTAACACAAGATCTTTTAAACATTTAAACATTGAGCAAAAAGAAATCAGTTGATTGTATCAGACTGAAGAGAACATACATTTTTAGATTACACTTGGAAAAAGAAATAGAGAAAGACATAAAAACTACTAGAGGTAACAAGACAGACAACCACAGATATGGAAGGATTCTATATCACACATGATGAATGCACTACTTCCTTCACAGCCATAGTCAAAAAGATCAAACCTCAGTGAACACTATCATAAAAATTTCTTTCCAGCAGACAGTTTCGGATGACTCAAGGAAGTCAAGTCAAATGTTGGTAAGGTGCCGACTAGTTGGCTCCAGGGCACCCCCAGCCCTAGTACCACCACCTGGGTCACCAGCTTGGGGCTCACTTTCCTGCTGTGTGAGGGAAAAGGGGGGAGAATGCACTGGAACTGGAAGTGATAGGTGATGATCTAGGAACCCCCAAATTTCTGTGGTCAAGAATGGCTTTTAGGATGTCACCCAGAAGTTACATCACTTCCTAGTTTAAATTATTTAGAAAATATTCAGAACCACAGAGTTGGAAGGGACCATAAGGCCTTCTAGTCCAACCCCCTGCTCAGTGCAGGATTAGCCTAGAGCATCCATGACAAGTGTTCGTCCAGCCGCTGCTTAAAGACTGCCAATGAGGGGGAGCTCACCACCTCCCTAGGCAGCTGATTCCACTGTTGCACAACTCTTACTGTAAAAATGTTTTTCCTGATATCCAGCCGGTACCTTCCCACCCTTAATTTAAACCCATTATTGTGAGTGCTATCCTCTGCTGCCAACAAGAACAGTGACAGCCCTACAAATACTCAACGAGAGCAATCATGTCCCCCCTCAACCTCCTCTTCTCCAGACTAAACATTCCCAAGTCCCTCAGCCTTTCCTCATAGGGCTTGGTCTCCAGGCCCCTGATTATCCTTGTCGCTTTCCTTTAGATGCAATCCTTTCACTTTTTCCCACTGCACTGGCAGGCAGGTGAGCCCCAAGCAGCTCAGCCAATCGGTTGCTCAGTGTGCATGTAGGGTAGGAAAGCCAGTGGGGAGGGGGCATGAGTGGGACAGTTGAAGACATGAAAGCCCTTAGGCTAGCCCTGATGGTGATCAGAATGAGGTGACCCCACAATTCCAATAGAATACTGTTCCACACAAAGTTTAGAGCAACTATTTTGAAAAACAGGCAAGGGATGCTCTGTATTCTTGGTGCTTGGGGGGGGGTTCAATAGTGGGAGGGCTTCTAGTATCCTGGTCCCACTGCTGGACCTCCTGATGGCACCTGGTATTTTTGGCCACTGTGTGACAGAGTGTTGGACTGGATGGGCCATTGGCCTGATCCAACATTGGCTTTTCTTATGTTCTTACCATAAGTCAGAAGCAACTTGATGGCACATAACACATACACACAAAGGAATAATAAATTGTTACAATAAATTGAGCAAATTCTGTCACATTGACAGAACAGCAGTCACCTAAGAATTACTAGGGATCTTCTGCATTGTCATTTTTGTCACTCATTTGTACCTATTGCTTCAGGGTCCCCCCCCCAATGTATTTTGCTCTCTAGTAGTCCCAGAGGGAGCAAAACACATGTGGAAAATGGGTGGGGGGAGCCCAAAGCAATAGGGACAAAAAAGTGACAAAAATGACAATGTGTAAGAGCCCAACGTTTGGGTTTTGATTCAGCTGAAAATTGTTTGCAGATAATTTTGCAGAACCTAGCCCTATAAACCTGATTCAGCTTAAACACTGGTTAGGTTTTTATCCTAATGTTGTAGATAGTTGGTACTTGTTAGAGGGTTTTTCTAAAGGTTTTAGGATTCCTTATGTAGGCACCAGAAGGGCTTTTATGGCCAACAATCTCAAGTTAGTGCAGGGCTTAGAGCAGGTGGCCAGGGATAAGATAAAGGAGTGTGGAGAAGGGGGGGTCCTTGGCCCCTTTCCCTCACGTCTTGTGCCCATGCTTAGAGTGTCCCCCTTGGGAGTCATACCAAAGAAAGCACTGGGGGAATTTCGCCTGATACATCACTTGTCCTTTCCAAAAGGTGACTCAGTCAACAAAGCTATCCCGAAACAGCTCCGCTCTGTACGTTATACATCGTTCGATCAGGCAGTTCAGATTGTACATAAATGCGGTCCTGCAGCTGAGATGGCAAAATGCGACATTAAGTCAGCATTTTGACTCTTGCCAGTCCATCTTGGGGATTTTGACTTGTTGGGCTTCGCCTTTGAGGGTCAATTTTATGTGGACAGGGCTTTCCCCATGGGTTTCTCGATCTCATGCTTGGCTTTTGAAAGATTCAACACTTTTCTCGAGTGGGCACTGCAGTCGAAGTCTGGGCTTAAGGAGACTGTGCACTATCTTGATGATTTCCTGTTCGTGGGGTCGGTGGGCAGTGCCAGCGACTGCTCTGAGCCTTTATGGAGTTAGCTGGCAAGCTTGGTGCTCCACTGGCTGATGCGAAAACCAAAGGGCCGTCCTCCACATTAACCTTCTTGGGTATAGAGCTGGACACAGTACAGTGCATGCCATGCCTACCAGCTGACAAGATGAGTCAGCTAAGGGAACAGGTGGATGACTTCTTGTCAAGGAAAAAGATCTCCTTGTTGGAGTTACAGAAGCTCATGGCCCATTTAAATTTTGCCTGTCGTGTAGTGGCTCCCAAGAGGGCTTTTCTGTGTTGACTTTGCGAGGCCATGTCTGGTCTCAAAAAGCCTCATCACAAGGTTAGGATTTCCCATGGGATAAGGGAGGACTGAAGTGTCTGGCAGTTTAATGGGGTTTAATGGGGTTTCCTTTTGGAGGGAGGAACTTTATGTACAGGGTGGTCTGCAGGTTACATCTGATTCAGCAGGTTCCATCGGATTTGGGGTGTATTTTCAAAGGCTGTGGGGTGACAGCTTAGCTAACAGCACTGTTCACGAAGGCACTGGTGTGCAGAAGAGTGGCCCGCGGACTGTCTACAGGACGACATATGTAGGGATCGAACCTTTTTAGAGTTTTTTCCAATTCTAGTGGCTTTATGGCTGTGGGGTGACAGCTTAGCTAACAGCGCTGTTCACTTTTTGTGTGACAACTTGGCAGTGGTGCAAGTCATCAACTCATTGACTTCCACTTCTCCCAGGGTCATGGGCCTTGTTCGTAGTTTTACATTATGCTGTTTGGGGTTGAATGTTCTTTTCCTTGCCAAACATGTGCCAGGGGTCAGTAACAGGGTGGCGGACGCTCTGTCTCACAAACAAATGGAGAGGTTTCGCCAACTTGCCCCCAGAGGCAGATCTACATCCGAACAGGATGCCTCAGGATCTTTGGTTGATTGGCGGGTTGAAGCTGACAGTGCCATCGAGGTTGCACTAGCACCCTGCACACAAAGAGCTTATGGTCGCGTGGTATGACAGTTTCTGGCATTTAGAGGGCAGGTAAGGCTTCAGGATATTTGGTCAGTGCCCATCTATTTTATTTGTTTATTTATTTATTCAACTTTTATCCCATCCTTCCGCCAAAGCGGCTCAGGGCGGCTCACAACATTAATAAAACCAACATAGATAAAACATTAATCCATAGAACAACTTACATAAATACAATAAATATAAGTAAAAGCGGTTCGGTAAATCATTACGACTGGACCTCGACCACATTGCTAACTACTTATACAAAATACATGTCTTAGGAGGTCGGCAGGCTTGGCTGGCATACCATCGCTCTCACTGGTATGCCCGGCGGAAAAGCTCCATCTTCACGGCCCTGCAAAATTGCTGGAGATCTCGCAGGGCCTGGATCTCACTAGGGAGCTCGTTCCAATATGCTGGTGCAGCTAGCGAAAATGCTATAGACCTAGTTGTTGTCAGCCTGGCCTCTTTAGGGCCAGGAAGGGTCAGGCAGTGTTGCATCCCAGATCTCAGTGCTCTCTGGGGAACATACAAGGAAAGGCGGTCCCTCAGGTAGACAGGTCCCTGACCATATAGGGCTTTAAAGGT
>NW_015176020.1:305715-317407 GCF_001447785.1 Gekko japonicus | reverse complement strand
GTCCTTGCCCCGGGAGAAAGGAGAAAAGCCACTGTAAAGCAAGTCCCGAATCCCCACGTTGGCGAGGCAGTGGGCGAGCAGCTGATGATCGACCGTGTCGAATGCTGCTGACAGGTTCAGCAACAGCAGCACCGCCATCCCGCCCCGATCCAGATGCCTCCGGAGGTCATCCGTGAGGGCGACCAGTGCCGTCTCCGTCCCGTGGCCCGGGCGGAAACTGGACTGGTAGGGATCAAGAATGGAAGCGTCATCCAGAAAGCTCTGCAATTGAACATCTGCTACAGTTTTTGGTTATGTCAAAAGGTAAGGGTCTTACAGTAAAAACGACCAGGTCCCAGCTGGCTGGTATCGCCTTTCATAGTAAAGCAAGGGGTTTTCCTGACTTCACAGCCAATTTTCAGCTCAGGGAGATGCTCGAGGGTTGGACCAGGGAGGCCAGTTCTTATAAGGACCTGCGACAGCCTTTCCCTCCTAGTGTTCTCAAGGGCCTTCGTAGGACCTGGGCTCAGGTTTGTGACTCTGAGTTCGAGTGCCTTTTGTTTCATGCCGTGGCATCGATCACTTTCTTCAAGGCACTACGTGTTAGCGAGTTAGTTCAGCAGTCTAAACTAGATCCACTAAAATGTGCCCTCCAAATGGGGGATCTTTCTTTTGGTGAGGGTACTGTTTCTGTCTGGATCCAGCGGTCCAGAAGGAGGTGATCCTGGGAGTTTGTTCTGAGGTTGATCTTTGCCCACCATTCACAGAGTCCAAACCGGAAGCCCCCCCCTTGCGCCTTTATGTTGATCATTGGGGTAGCAAAGATGGGGCCTTGTTTCAGTACAGGAGTGGGACACCCTTGACGAAATACCAATTTTGGGCAGTCACTACAAGAGCACTACACAAGCTGGGCTTGTGAGGAGTCTGTTTCGGTACCCATTCTTTTCGAATAGGGGTCGCGTCCACAGCGGTCGCCGTGGGGTACTCTGGCAAGGCCATTTAGAAGGTAGGGTGGTGGTGCTTCTCAGCTTATAAGGGTTAAGATCTGGTTCTGGGCTCAGCGAGGGCAGACGGATGGAAAGCTCGCTCTCCAAGCCAGCCTTTCCGTATAACTTTTTCAAGGGATTTTCAACGCCAAGACATCTCCCAGAGAGAGATTTCTAGCAAGGGGCGCTTTGCTGGTAGTGAGGGGTTTTTTTTTGGCAACCTGCTGCATTTCAGCTCTGTCCCAAGGCAGAAAGTATACGGAGCTTCGACGAGACGCAAGTCACGCCGAGCACAAGAGGGATCCAGTTGAATTGAGAGGAGTCCAAAGAGGCAAGAAGACAAACTCAACAGGAAAAGCAACTGAAGTAAGTATATCTATGGAACTTAAAAGCTAAAATCTTAATTTACAGCAGTTGGAGGTTTGGGAGGGCTGGTCACTATTATAGCCTAGCAGTTTATAAGAATGGTAAACAGGCTCAGACAGGTTAGAAAAAGAAAAGGGGGGGGAAACTTCTCCAAAGTGGCCATAGAAAAGATAAGCATGGGTACATCGGGGAAGTAAGTTTTGATAGAGAAAGAGCAAAGGGGAAAGGATTGCAGCAGTGTAAAAAGGTCTACACTTAGCGTTTTCTCTCTCTCCCTCATCTCTTTCCTTGGGTGTGCCAGAACTGCGGCGCAAAGTGGGGAAAAGACGCCATTAGAGAAGATGAAGGAGGGCAAGGAGGTGGGGCACATTGGCGTGGGACGGATATGTTGCATGAAGTGTAGAAGCGCATGGGAGAGTGACACAGAAGACGGGCAGTGAAGGAATACTGGAGGGACAGAAAGAAAGGGCAGAAGGAGGAAACGAGACGGAAGGAAAAACAGATGAATGAACAGAGCCAGGGAAAAATGGAGTAAGCAGAAAGACAGAAGATTACATGATAGACTTTCTGAGGAACTGAGAATAGGCATTTAAAGGAAGAGAAAGAGACAAAGGTTGGACTTTATCACTGATATTTTGATACACATATTTCCAGCTTACTAACTACAGGATAGCATTACTATTGTTATTGTAATCACAGAAAATGTGTAAGGAGGTAATACAGAGAAGGAGTAAGGAGGTACCTGAGAATAAAGAGGGGGGGGGAAACAAGGGAGGATAGTAAAGGGTAGAGAAGGGGGGGAAAGAGACATTAAATTAGTTATAAGTGATAATATCTCATCTAAGAAAAATCTGAAAAATAACAAGGTTAATCTTTATTGTGATATAAGGTTAGGCAATACAATAAGAAATAAGCTAAACCAAAGGGGAAAAAGAGGTGTTTAAAGGAGTCTATTCGTATTTAACATCAAATAGAAATATATTCTTATAAATTACTCTAAATGGCATCTGGTTCTAGGAAAGGTTCTGCAACGTCCCCGGGTCTTGGAGGAGGAATGAGTCAACTAAAAACAGGTGCCACAAATGTTTCACAGTTAACCTTGAAGGATTTAAAGATATTTATACAGGAAAGTGTAGCTCAAACTGTCAGAACAACAGTAGAAGAAATTCTGCCATCACTTCTCCAAATGGAAACAGAACCTGTACAAACCATAACTGAACAAATTAAAGTGGAGACAGAGGAGATTAAGAAACAACTGATGGAAAATAAACAAGAAATAACTCAAATTAAAGCTAATAGTGCGAGGATGAAAGGGAAAATAAGAAAGATGGATATGGACATGCAGGAGATGAAAAGTAAAACTGAACAAATAGAAGAGTCTGTGATTAATCTAGAGATGGATAAGACTGCACTAATAATTAGATGTCAAAATATATCAGAAAATCTGGAAAAAAATCTGAAAGAGGTAGTAGCACAAAACGTAGGGGAACAGTTACAAAAAAAAGAAAGAAGAGGAAGTTATGAACGAAATTGAATCAGTGTACAGATGGAACATATTGTATGCAAAAAAACATAAACTACCATGGGAAGTACATACAAAATACGTGAAAAAGTCCTCAAAGCAGCCCAAGGAAAAAAAGTGATAATACAAGATGCAGAAATTAGAATATTAAAAGAGATCCCTTGGAGAGTGAGGGAAAAAAGATTCAACTACAGAATTCTAACAAATTCACTCAAGAAAAACGATATTACATTCAGATGGTTACTACCTGAAGGAATATTATTCCATTTTGAAGGGAAAAGGTTTAAATTAGACTCAACCTTTAAAGTAGATAATTTTCTTGAAAAGTATGGAGAAGATCTGGGCTGGTAGAGAGGAGAAGATGAGGACGAAGACGAAAGTAAGGTAGAAGAAGAAGAGGAAGGGGAAGAGATAGAAGAAGAAAGCAAGGTTCATGGAAAAGAAAAGGAACAGGGAGCGGCTGGCAAAAAGAAAGAAAAAAGAGGACGTGGGGCAACAGTATCACAAATTTTAACAAGATTCCAATACAGAGGTAGAGGCAATAGAAATAAACATGAGTAAGGGAATGAAAATACTCTCGATCAATGTTAACAGCCTAAATAGTCCCCCAAAAAGGAGGAGAATATTTCATCAAATAGGTAAATTAAAACCAGATATAGTTTGTCTCCAAGAGACTCATATAAAAAGAGAGGATGTTAAGTACTTGTCTAATAGAAAGTTGGGAACTGCATTTATCGCCGCTGATGATAAAAAAAGAGAGGTGTAGTGACATGTTAAAGAACATATACATGCAGAGCTGTTTTATATATCAGAAGATGGAAGAATAGTAGCAACAATCATGAGCAGAAAAGGGAAAGAAACATTACTAGTTAATATTTATGCTCCGAATCAAAAACAGGAGAACTTTATAAAGAATTACAGGAAGTACTTAAAATGAAAGACTTCGAAAGTATTTGTATACTTGGGAGACTTTAATGGAGTTTTAGATCCAGAATTTGATAGGAAAAGTTTAAGCAAAGCTAATAAATCAGGATCTATGCTACCAAAAATATTTATGCAGACTGCAGATGAAAATAATCTGTTGGATGTATGGAGAACGAAAAATATAAAGAAGACTTTACATTTTATTCGTCAGGCCATAGATCTTGGTCAAGGATTGACACGGTTTGGGCAACATTAGGAATGCTTAATGAGTTAATAGATATTGAAATATTACCAAACACTTTCGCAGACCTTAATCCAATAATAGTATCTTTTGAAGAGAAAAATAAGAGAAGTAGATGTAGGATTAATATAGGTTTATTTAGAGATCAAGACTTTGTAGGAAAAATCAAGAAAGAGACATCTGAATTTTTAAAAAGAAATATTCAACAAGATATGCCAATTAGAATAGTATGGGACGCTTTCAAGGCATTGGAAGACTGATAAAGTACCCTCCCGAGGAGAAATAGCATGTAAATTGTTAGAAGTAGTAGAAATGGACTGGTTACAAGCACAAGTATGTGGGACTAAAGAGAAAGTAGTTGCTCAAAGATGATCAAAAGTTAAACTATGGATTAAAAATAATGTATAAAGGACTCAAAATATAGAAAATGTATGATATATGTATATGTACTTAATATAAAAAACTAATAAATAGATATATATAATAATAGCTTATAAGGGTTACGTTCGGCCTTTGTTGGCCCCCTAAGGGAAGTCCCTGTTTCACGTTTTCGGTTATTGTTGTTCTAGGTTCCTTAGATCCAGAGCTGAGGCTTCAGGTGCTCGTGGTGGGGCACAGTATGGCTTTTTTGGGCCGCCCACTATGCACTGAGATCCGGTTGTTGGGCTCAGCTGGGCCTCAGCGATTGTGCCATAGTGGAGTGGCTGGGATGATGGGACCTACGTTGGACCGGGCTTATGCTGCTCCTGTTTTGTGAGCGGGAGGGTCCACCTCCCAATATTGTTGTGATTCATCTTGGGGGTAATGATTTGGGGATGGTTAAGGGAAAAGCTCTCATTCTGCAGGCGCAGGATGATATGCAGGAAAGTGTAAACAGGTGGCCATCCATCCGGCTGGTATGGTCGGCTATCTTGCCAAGATGGGTTTGGAAGTGGGCATGTGATCCCCACGCAATTGAACGGGCGCAAAAAAAAGGCGAACCGCAAGCTTGCGAATGCCATGCTGCAGAGCCGGGGTTTTGTCATCACCCATCCGGGCATAGTCAAGGAATGTTCCCATCTTTATCGGAAAGTTGGTGTCCATCTATCTGATTTGGGAAACAGAATCTTCTTAGAGGATTTGAAGCAAGGGCTGCGGCAGATTGTCGGCCGATGTGTGGGGTCAAGGGCCAAAGCAAAGGCTTGACCCTTTTTTGTGGAGGAAATCAGGCCTGGTTTTGTTCTGTTCAGGGGAACACCATGCGACAGACCCCTCCCTTTGCAGGGGGTTTGGCGCACCACACACAAACCATGCCTTGGGATGGCCCTTGGGATGACTGTGGATGGCCTGTTAGGCACTTTGACTTGGACCTACCTTCATGCTCTGCGGTTGAAGATGGGTTCAAGGCAGGTTGCTGACATGAATGCCGCCGGCAAAGGCCGTGTTATGGTTGGCCTGCGCCGGGGCTACAGTGATTCATCCTTGTTGAGTCTGGAGAGGGATCAAGGGATCCTCTGTCAGTTTTTGGTGGTCCTTGCCAGTTACAGTTATAATTTTATTATTCACATTAAATAAAGCTGCCCTAGTTAATCCATATACCTATGTCAGTCTCTTCCTTTTGACTAAGTCTGCAAATGTTCCTAACAAAAGATTCATAACATAACATTTTATTAAAATATGAGCTAGATTCAGTGTCACCTCTTTTTAATTTAGTGGTTTCTAAATTAGTCCAGAACATGCAGCTTTCCTGTTATCCTCCTTCAGTTAACTTACAACATTATTCTCACAAGTATAACTAATTTTGCCACCACATTGTTATCAGCTGAAAGCTTTCATTTAGTTTTAGGACTTTTTATGGTACTTAAAAATTATGAAGAATAAGAATTACTGCTCTGAAACATTTAAATACATGGAGATAACACTCAGCTGCTGAGTGAACAAGAAGTGTAGTAAAATAATTTAAACTACATTGAAGGATCTGATTACAGTCATCATCTCTGCTAAAAATAAAGATAATCTGAAACAATCTCTTTAAATTATAGACTACAACTATTGCTTTTGAGCATCCAGTCATGACCAAAACAGCATTATTTTAAGGAGTACAGCATAAATATGCTGAGGAGAAATTTCAGGCAGGTACGCAGGACTGAACTTCAAGGTTATCCATTAATAGAAATCAATCGTCTTTACTTTTGAGTTTGTTTCAAATATAAATGTTAAGGTGGCTATCAAAGCCTATTTTATAGAGTTTGTTTATAAAGCTGGAACCTGGCTTTTTAACATGTGTGCTCATGCACACATACAGACACATCTTCCAAGACTTCAGAGCTATTTCTAAAGAACAAAGTTTCAAACATAAATTTAGGTCAAGCTCTTCATTACTGATGCTTCATCAGCATCAGTGACAGGCAGAAGACTGAGCTAAGTAAGCCACACTACTACACATCACAATAAGTCAAAGTCCGGAGCAGCCCTATGCTCCACTGTTTCAGAAGTTATACAGATGACAAAATGTGGGTTTATTGATTTGTCTATTATAAGCAGCATACTCTGAAAACAGTTCTTCAGTGAAAGAACACCTGACAAAGGAAGGAATAAATTTATAGAAAAGATTCGGGTTTGTTTCCTCCCCCCCCCCCATTTGCTTTGTCAGGTAATTGGTTTGAAAGAGAATACTTTGTTCTGGCAATCAGAACTCACATGCCAACAATTCAAGATAGATCTATTAGGAGTCCATACAAAAGCCAGCTATATATTTAAGTTTGTGTGATCCACGCAAATATCACTTTCCAAATATTGTGGTTCTATTTTAGGCAACAATCAAAATCTTCCAGTGTAGAAGGTGACCATTGGAAACCAGTGACATTCATTTCCTGAGTTGCCTAATACAGACTCATAGGAAAGATATTGTAAATGCAGCCTGAACAGAAACTATCCCTGACTGCACCTGCTCCAAAGATGCATCCAAAAGGGGAAATGTCACGGAGATTTCTGAGAAGCGACATGGGTTTTTTTATTATTGGTTGTGTAACTGTTCATAATTGTATACTATGTGCAGTAAGTGAAGTTCTGGAATAACAGTTCATAGAAAAAGTCATGGGAAATAATAATTTAACTTCAAACAGAGTAGGCTAGAAGCTCAATGGTTAGTGTGCAGAAAATTTTAATCTCATGCTTCAAATGTATTAGTTAAATACAGGAAAACTGATTTTCATATCCAGTTTAATCTAACAAAAGGATTCCATGCATGATGAAAAATAAAGCATGCAGCATATTTATGCTTTTAAAATAAACAGCAAACTTTTGAAAAGTTTCTTCAGGGGTGAGTTTACCTTTCATACTAACTATATACTAACTACAAGCTTATGCAGAAATAGAGCTGGCTTCCTGTTAAACTGAGAGGCAGTGCTGAGCAATTAATACAGTATGTCTTCTTTGTCCAGACCTCTGTGGTGAAGGTCACTAACTGAGCATGAGCCTGCCTTCATCTCTTGGCTCCACCTCCCAGCATCCTCATGTATCCAATCCTGTCTTCCTTTAGGGAAGGGCAGGATACGAACATATCAAAATTAGCTGCTATATACTCAAGCCTCTAGTAACGTACTTCAACACATTATTAACAGAAAAAAATAGCAATCTCAAAAACTGAAAGCACAAATTCAAAACTGTTCCCCTCTCCCTTCAACCCGTGTCCCTTAACTTATATAATCAGCTAAAACTTAGTTCAGTATCCTTTAGAAGCAGCCTTGCTGCTAATGTGGCTAGATGTTCCAAAGGATACTGAACTAAGTTTGAATCCAATGGTACCTTTAAGACCAGCAAAGTTTAATTCTGGGTATAAGCTTTCATGCGCATGCACACTTCATCAGATACTATCTTCTGTATTATATACTATATTATCTGATGAAATGTGCATAAACACAAAAGCTTATACCCAGAATTAAACTTTGCTGGTCTTAAAGGTGCAACTGAACTCAAACTTTGTTCTGTTACTTCAGACCAACACGGCTACCCACCTAAAGGATACTGGCAACCCTAACAGGATATTGCACTTCCCTAAAACGGGTAGTGCTTTCCTCCGTGAACTCCAGGTATTCATACATCTGCAAAGTAGGGCTGTATTTCTGAAAAGAGGTTAACTATCAGGAGAGGCAGAATTTTTCCTTTTATAAAATCTCCCTCTTACTCTTCCTACTCTTATTTGCATTATATATTGCTACCAAGAGAAAATACATGCAAGTGCTTATTTCCTAGCTGCATCCAGTTCTGAAAACCAGAAATTATACCACAGTGGCAAAGGTATGCATTTTTATGCCTGTAAAGTAAACAATTTAATATGACTCTCCTGTTTATTATTTTCTCAGATCAAAATACTGTTCTATGCTTGCCCCATGCTGGTGCCCAATTTGTGACATAATATAGAAGGCAACATTAAAATGGATCTTGCTTTAAGTAATACAACATGGTAACACTTTTAACATCCACCCACCCCCAAAAGCTAAGAGAGAAACCTACTAGCAGAAACCTTCCTTTTGACCACGTTTTGTGAGCAACAAATGCTGTTTTGCAATACTCTCTTCTTTACCAAATCACATCTTCAGCTATGTAACCACCACTAATTTTATATCACTAGTATATATTATCAGTTCAGAATATTATGGTATAGGGCATTATTTTTATTTATTTAAATGTTTATTAGGGGACTTCCCCAGTGCAGAACTCAAAGCAGCTTACTCCTACCCTCCCCAAATTCCACACGGTACAATTTAAAAGAGATATTCTTTAAAAAGTATCTCTGTACAACTTGTCTGGCCCTTAATAATAAAAGTTCTCAGGGAGGAAACATCTCATCAGTTCTTTCCCAGGCCGAAGTTCTTGTAATGCATCAGGGTGGGCCTAGCAACTGGTCTTCCTGAGCCCTGGCTGGAATGCCTTGCTTAATGTAGACCATTAGGAAGTTCTAACTATTACCTACTTGTTGGAATTCTCTCCTACTGATGAACTGATCAGCATCTACTTACACGCTTCCTGTGGTAGAACTTCCATCTGTAAGAAAGGAGCCATTGGTCCGTTCCATCTGGGCTAACCTAGAAGAGAAATGGGACCTTAGACAAAAAGAAACAAGACCAGCCTTCATTCCATTTGAGTCTACTTCACATTAGACACTTCTTGCTTCAAACAGTGGCACTAATTTAAAACCAAGTAACATGAATTTTTAACTGCCTATGTTTTCATGTTTATCTTTTTTAAGCTGTAGTAATTTTCTCTGCATCATGCCATCCTTTCTACATAACTTTACTAACAGATTATTCTTCTAGTTCTTAGTGCTATTTCATCAAGATCCAACTTCAGCCTCATCTGCTAAAACCTTCACACAAGCACATATCCCCAGTTGTTTCAATTAATGGTACAGCTACTTAAACTGATAGGACCACAAGCATAACTAAGCTAACTCCCTTGTGCTGTGTATGCTCCCACATGGACAAGTAATTGAACTAGGATGATGATGTGGAAATATGTCCCATGGACATCACTAATACCTTTGGAGATAGGATATATCATTTAGGGAAATCTGACACAGAAACAGAAGACGGTCAGATGAAAAAGAAAGTTTACTTTGGAGGGACATTATATATCCAGTCTACAGTATTTACTCTTTTGTTTTAAATCAATGACAATTATAATGCTACATTTGTATCACTTTAACTGGAAACATTTTAATATATTGACATTAGAGAATCTCATATAAGAAGTTGTGAATGCATTTATCTTTGTACAACCAAGGAAATATTTTTAAAAAATATTTAATTTTGTAAACTCAATTTTTGTGCAATTAAAACCTAGCCTTTATCCCTCCCCATGCCCCTTCTTACCTGTTGGCATATTGCTCAATCCTGGTGTGGGTGTCATCATGAAACAGCTGGGGGGACTGGGAAGGGCTACCAAAGAAAATAAAAAGGGGGGAGAAACTGAAAAAAAAAATCAATAACAGTTGACCAACATCTCATTTATAGGAAAAAGGAACAGTTCAAGATATTAAAAAAGAAGTTGATGTTTCTGAGGAGTTCATGTAAATATAATAGCAATAACCCAACAGTAAGAAAACCATTTGTTTGGTAATTTCTACAGTTCATCTCTCATTGGAATGATCAAGAAATGCAGAGAATCACAGTTATGCATGTACAGGAGCATGAACTAATTTCAATAGAATATGCAAGATAAATTCTTGGAAGACTGTACCCAGCAGCTTTCCAGGGACAAGCACTGCATGTACTTACTCATATTGTTCAGGCCACATACTAATAAGTGTAATTGGTCTGCAAGAAGCAAAACAGAGAGAAATAAATTATAATGTGTGGATAGTGGTGGGAAAGCACAACCTGTTTCTTTATTCTTCTGTCTTCACAGAAACATTACTTTTGTGTTTATTGCTACACAGAAGGAGACTGATATGCAATATATGAGAAATAGGACACAAGCCTTTGGTAAACAAGTAGGCCAGCAAACAAATCAAAAAACAACTCCTTTCATCCCATAGTAAAAAAATCAGTGTTAACTGAAAGCCTTATGTAATTCTATAAATCACCAGGAGTGTATTTAACTCTGACTAGAACACTGAGCTTACAAGACCTCGGCTTTATCATTGTTAAGTAATAGTTCAGTTTTTCTTTCTCCAGTTTGAATCAATTCAAGTAATTAGGAATCTTAAGGAGTTTTGAAATGTTTGGATACTGTTGAGCAAGAATGGAGAAGGAGGAAGTATGAACACTACAGTGGTAAGGCTAATTCCAGTAGCTATTACATCAGTATAACGATGCAATGCTATAGACCCATGACAAATTTTAGAAGGAAGATATTGGACCAGACCACCTGAAATTACAGCCACCAATATTCTTGTTTTATATAATCACTAGGAATAAGGCCTGTTGTGGAAATAAATACGAGTTCTAGAAAGAGGCTCTGGGAGAATGCCCAGACCTTGGTTACTCAGCGTCAATTTGCTGTGGCAACCTCAGCAGGGTATAATGACACAGAGTCCACCATTTTCTCCAGAGTAGCTGATCTCTGCTACCTGAGGAGCAGTTGTAATTCTGAGTGATCTCTAGCCCTCCCCTGGAGATTGGCAGCAGTGGTTCCCCAGGAGGAAATGGCTGGTTTGGAGGGTGGAGTCTATGGCATTGTACCTGTCTGAGGTCCCACCCCTCCTCAAAACTCACCTTCTCCAGGCTCCAATATCCAGGAATTTCCCAACCTGGAGTTGGCAACTCTATCTCCTTCCCAGCCAACCATCAACCTGTCGTTATCTGCCCCTCTGATTTCAGCTTTCCATCTCCTCCCCCCCCCTCCTGGAAAGCAGTTGTAATTCTGAGTGATCTCCATCCCTCACCTGGAGATTGGCAACAATGGTTTCCCAGGAGGAAATGACTGGTTTGGAGGGTGGAGTCTATGGCATTGATTCTGAGATCTGAGGTCCCACCCCTCCTCAAACCTCACCCTTTCCAGGCTCCATCCCTCAAATCTCCAGGAATTTTCAAACCTGGAGATGGCAACCCTAGTCAGGACTGGCCCCAATGAGTTCCCCACAAAGGCCTGGAAAGGGCTTCATTCCTTTGTCTTTTTACTGACAGAACCTAGCCTAGCAACAGCCACTGAGGAAAAAGTTAGTCCCACAGGAGCCAAGCAGAAGTGGTGTCT
>NW_015176020.1:286084-305699 GCF_001447785.1 Gekko japonicus | reverse complement strand
ACAGCCGTTTGGCAGTTATTCTGACAGGGAACAGTGGCTGAGGTGGCAGAGGGCGGGGAAGAGAAATGGATCCAGCCCCCAGCCAATGGGAGAGCTGGAAATGGCCAATACATAAGGGAATTATTATTAAAGATGTTTTGAAGTAAAGTATATAAAGTACTGCCTATTTTCTCACTGATTCTTTTTTCTAATATAGTACAGAAACCCTGACTATAAACTATAAGCACATTTCCCCTCATAATTGTATTGAGAAAAATAAGTACTTGCTTAACTTACTCTAACCCTTTCCAGAAAGACAGCTTGGTTTGTTCATCGATTATAATTTAGATTTGTCATGAAAATCCATTATCAGTGTAACTAAATATTAAACACACTATTTATGCATTTTTCCACATTTTCACTCCTACTTATGGACTACATCAATGCTTGCAGAAGGTTCTTCCTCTATTGTGGCTATTCATGACAGAAAATTCTGTGCAGAAAAGACTAGTCTGGATTAGGGGTGTGTATGCAGCTCTAAACCAAAAAAATAGCCGTTAAATACCTTATTGGTATTTATTTGCTGTTCTTTCAGCCAAATATAGGGGGGATGTATTTTAAACTATTGAGCATAGGCAATCCTGGATAATCCCAGTAGAACCAGTGCATGTACAGAGTGCCCATCAGAACCAGTGCCACTGTGGATATGCCAGCTCAACAAATTCAAACAAGGGGGTGGGGTCCAAGCCCAGCATAGCCAGTGCATCTATAGAGTACCAAGCACTACCAGTGCAAAGTAGAAGAAGAAGAAGAGAAGAGATTGGATTTATACCCCACCCTTCACTTGGAGTCTCAGAGCGGCTTACAAACTCCTTTCCCTTCCCCTCCCCACAACAGACACCCTGTGACGTGGGTGGGGCTGAGAGAACTCTGTGTCAAACGGCTCTTTTTCAAGGACAGCTGTGCCAGAGCTTGTGACTGACTCAAGGTCACATCAGCAGGTGCAAGTGGAGGAGTGGGGAATCAAACCCGGTTCTCCCAGATTAGAGTCCGCACACTTAACCACTACACCAAACTGGCTCTCCCAGTACTAGTGCCCAGAAAACCCCCTCCCCTTATATGCTTTCTTTTTCCCCTCCATTCCTCCTTTGCCGGTTGGTTGTGGGCTCCCCCCCCCCCCCCCCCGGGCTTGGAGTTGTTGAGCTGGCATTGCCACAGCAGCACTGGTTCTGCTGGGCACCCTGTACATGCACTGGTTCTGAGTGGATTGGAACATCCCCCCTCTCATTTTCTACTGAAGAGACTCTCTGGTTTGGCATCAGTCCTTGTTTTTTTTTCTGATTTCCCCCCACCACTGGAAACAATGGAGGATGGGGGCACTTTATTTGGGGGACAATAGAGTTGGACCCCCTGGCCCAATCTTTTTGAAACTTGGGGGGCCTTTTGAGGACAAGCACCAGAAGCTATGCTGAAAATATGGTACCTCTATCTTAAAAACCATCCCCCCAAACTCCTGGACACCCCAAATAGATTCCCCATTGACTATAATGGTCCCATAGGGAATAATGGAGGCGGAGGAAAACTGGGATTTTCGAAAAAACCCCCAAATCTGAATAGCATACCAGTACTGAAATTCAGGGTTTTTTTGGGAATCCCAATTTTTTTGGGGTTCAATATATCCGAATCCAAAAAATCCCATTTTTTGTGTGTGCTCACCCATAGTATGTATTCTAACTTACGTTTCCAGGTTGTCACCTTCAAGAACTGTTTGAACTGGCAGGTAGCCAAGCCTAGGGTGTTTAGCAAAATACTTCTTTGATCGAAACTTGTTCTTTAGCACCTTGGTGAAATCTCGGACATCTTCTCCTGATGTTGTCTAGGAAAAAATTTACAGAGATCAAATTAAACATTTGCATTTCTAGGTTAGTCATCTGATCTATTAGGGGGTGCAGTGCATTTGCTAACAGTGAAGAGAAGTCTGTAGTTACTTCCTGGTTCTGGGAGGGAGTCGTTGGTATGTTATTTCCGGTCACCAGTTTTTTCTCCCGCGCCCTCCGTCCTCTCCCAGCCATAATATCAACAAGAAGTAAGTTTTCCAAAACAAGACAAAAGTTATGCGATTTAGTCCTGCTTTGTATACTTTATCAGTTTTTGCATTCGCTTAACTTTTTATGCGTTTCTTTTAACTCACAGTCTTTTTATTTCCAATTTAAAACCGTTTTTAAAGTTTACTCAAAAGGGGGGGGTGCTTGAATTCCTCTCCCCCAGCGCTTCAAACTTAGGCGCTTCCAATTACTACCAAGGTTCAGTTTACTTTCTTCACCTGGCCTAGAAATCAAATAAATAAATGAATGAATGAATAAATATGGCATGTACAACCCACTCCAGTCAGCATTCTGGTGCAGTCTTCTGTACAAATTATAGCTCCCAGACACAGCTCGTTTATCAGCCAAAGCTGGTAAAAGGTGTTCTTGGTCACCACTGCCACTGCTTATCCAAGAAGATGTGGCAGCATTCTGCTACGTCCAGCAACACCCCAAGGCTATGAACCTGCTCCTTTAAGGGGGAGTGCAACCCAATCCAGTACAGGAGATACCTGAATTTCTTGAATCTCCTTCAATGTACCATAATAGAAAATGTCTACTGTGAAGGCAGTGTGCATATGTGTGTGTGTATGTGCACACTGCACATTCTTCTTTAATATCACTGAAGTAGGAGTCTGGTACTCTCCTTCCTTCAGCTATAGCCTTTGAACACTAGCAACTTAAGAAGAGCCCTGCTGAATCAGACCAGTGGCCAGTATCCTGTCTCACACAGTGGCCAGCAACAACAAAAAAAGGAACAAGACACAATGTAAAGCAGTTTTATTAGATCTTCTACATCTAATAAAACTGTGCTACCTTGCATCTTCTTCCCCCACACACACTGGTGAGGCTTTATCATTCTGTCCCACCAAATCCATACAGATGATCCAGTTCTGCAGAGACCTAGGAGCCTTTTTCCACTGTCCACACCTAAAGGAGTGCTTTCAACATACCCAGGAAGGACAAGAAAGAACAGACATCTCTACCACATACCATCAGACAACATCTCTACCACATACCATTACACTGTCTACTGAAGAATAGCTACCATCCCTCCAACCCAGCAATGAACAAGGTACTTAACCACTAACTGCCATCAAAACACCTCTACAAAAAAAGAAACTTCGCATGGACACCTCCTGATGGTCACCATGCCACACTGGATCTCTGCACTCAATGTATGCTTTCGCCATAGATGTGATTGACAGACACTATGATGTGATTGACAGACAGACAGATGTGATCAACAGCCAGCCAGTTTGGTGCAGTGGTTAGGAGCGCGGACTCTAATCTGGGAGAACCAGGTTTGATTCCTCACTCCTCCACATGCAGCTGCTGGTGTGACCTTGGGTCAGTCACAAGTTCTTTCAGAGCTGTTCTCTGAAGAGCAGTCCTTGAAAGAGCTCTCTCAGCCCCACCTACCTCACAGGGTGTCTGTTGTGGGGAAGGGAAGGGAAAGGAGATTGTAAGCCGCTCTGAGACTCCTTCAGGTACTGAAGTGTGGGGTATAAATCCAATCTCCTCCTCCTCCTATATCACACAACAGAACCTCAGCCATGCTGAAAGGAAGGCCACAGACAGTCTCAGGAACAATCCAGATATTATAATTAAAGAAGCAGACAGTGGAGCTGTTGTCATCATGGATAGATCAGACTACAACCAGGAGGCTCAAAGACAACTTCCAAACAGTACTTTTTACAAACAACTATCCTCAAATCCCACATAGCAATACAAAAAAGAACTAAACAAAATCATGAAGAAATTACCCCTACACATACAGGAAAAAGTCCGTTCAGACACACCACAGGAACCTCGACCAGATACCTTTTACCTTCTACTGAAAATACACAAGCCTGGCAACCCAGGACACCCCGTTGTCTCAGGCATAGACATTCTCACCATGGGGGCATCTGCATACATATTCTAAGACACTATGCCATTAATGCCCCTAGTTATGTGTATTTCCTGAGGAAAATACAATCTTTGAATAGCCTTCAGAAAAAACTATTTTGGCAACAATGGATGTGGAATCTCTGTACACCAACATGCCACATAAAGATGGATTACAAGACATAAGAAACATGATTTCTGACAACACTACAGCTGATCTACAACCACATCTGTTCCAGTCCTACAGACAGAGATTCTCACCTGAGGGATCTACAACAAACCTTTGTGGAACTATAATATCCACCAGGTGAAGTCAAGAAACAGATCAACAAAGCCGGAATGATGTCCAGAGAAAGCCTGTTACAAGACAGACCCAAAGGAGACAGAACACTACTAGCAGTCAAATAGAGCTCTGAACTCAAAACAGTTTAATGCACCATCAACTTACAACCTCTACTGAATAACGACAGTTCTCTTTCACAAGCACTGGGGACAGACTTTTTCTTGCACAGAGTTGTTGTTGTTCAGTCACACAGTCAATACCGTCTCTTAGCGACCCCATGGACAACATCTCGCAGAGACAGCCCCTTAATCTAAAAACAACTCCTCACCCACAATAATACAACATCTAATGAACATGGACACTGGTACAGTTTGCAAATAAACCCAGATGCCAACTTTGCTGTCACATACACGCAGACAACAAGATTAATGGATCTAACAACATCAAATATGCCATCTGAGATTCATTCACTTGCTCATCTTCTAACATTGTATATGCCATTAACTGCCAACAATGCCCTTCAGTTCTCTATGTAGGGCAAACAGGGCAAACCCTATGCCAAAGGATAAAGGGACACAAATCTGACATCACGAATCACAAGACTTAAAAACCTGTAGCGGAACACTTCAACCTTCAATGGGCGACCTCAGAGTAGCTGTTTTATTGCAAAGAAACTTCAGGAATAGACTAGAAAGGGAAATTGCTGAGTTGCAAGTTATTACAACAATCAGAACCATGGAGTCCCCAGGACTTTTTTTTTTTAATAATCAAATTTATACCCCGCCCTCCCCGCAAAGCAGGCTCAGGGCGGCTTCCAACAACCTTAACAGGGGTATTGGTTTCTTATCTCACTACATATGCTAACTTATGTCACCGTAAGTCAGCTGCAACTTGATGGCAATTTCCACCAACATTGTATGAAAAAAATAAGGAATATTTTCTGGTCCGTCAGAAAAATTTGAGGGGACAGACTATTATAATCTAAAAATCTTTTAAAGCTTTAGTGTCAACTAGGGATGGGTACAAACTGGGGAAATGGGGTTTGTCCTGGTTCGTAGGGTCACACGAACCACCACGAACCTCCCTGTTTACCAAACTGGTTCATTTTGTGAGGTTCATGATACGGGGGGGGGGGGGCTGATATCTTCCCTCCCTTCTGCTGGGGGCAGCTCCCTGAGGCCAGCAGAATGGAAGGAGGGGAAGATGTGGTAAAAGCCATTTAAAGGGAATGTTCCCTTTAAATGGCTTTTGCAAGCTGTGCCATGTGCGAGTGAAGTCAAAGCTGTGAGTTCACCCAGAAGTCCAACCCCCATTGCTTTGCTTGATGAATTTATTGGCAATGCAAAATAGAAAAGGGAACTTTGGTGTGTATCAGAACAATATTATCGCAAAGCTAATCACCGAATGTAAATAGCACTACTATGAACCTTTAAATAAACTTTAATGCATTGCGTTCATTTGTATCTTGCATTTTCTTAATCATACATTCTTTGAGAGATCTTCTAAAAGCTACAGATCACGTTGGTAATTTTTCACAAAGCCCTAAGAGCACAATTCACACATAATAACAGCCAGAACTTGAATACAAAAACATGTATATATTGATGCCCACAGTTCAAATCTTTCAAAAGATGAAACACTTGTTTCCAAAGAATCCCGTGTTGGTGTTATTGTTGGATGTGCCTCCAGTATGGCATGTTTCGAATGTCTTCAACAACAACCTCCAGCCAAACCTGACCTTACTTGGAAGAATACAATCATAAATTTTAGGAGCTATTTTTCAAGTTCCAACAAGTGTTTCAAATGCTGCAATCCGTTTAGAGGCTAGCCTGGTTTTGGTGGAGGCAAAACTGTGGATTGTTGCTTTTCATTATTGGTTAAAACTGATTTTTTTTTCACTCACTGGCCTTATTCATACTATGATGCAAGATAACTTTGTTCCTTCATGGCAGAAAAAGATAGAAGATAAACTGGTTTATTTTGGTTTTTCTAATCAGTTTATACTGTCTTTAGGATATGCTCAGGCTAGATCAGTTCTAAAACAAAGAATATTAGATGTTGAATGACGGATGTGAGTAGGATTAGGAACCCTGAATTTGATGTAAGTACACTTAACAAGATAATTTTGAGACCTTGCATCAAATATTTAGATATCTGTAATCATAGAATTTTTTTTACCCTTTTAAGATTTAATGCCTTACCCTCAGCTATATAGGAGGCCAGAATTACTAGATCACTGAGGAAAAGTTGTATATGTGGGATGGGAACTGATGAATCATTGGAACATTTGATTTTCGATTGTAGTATATATCATAATATTATGGAACTTCTGATTAAGCCTATTAACTCCTACCCAGGTTGCAATAGAAGGATACTTTTGTCAATTATGCTGGCAGGTGATAATCAAAAGTGCGTGCGTGCCACAACCACGTCACCTGAAAGTGACGTGATCACACTGAGCATGCTGGGGGCAGGGCCACGACCATCCGAGGGAAAACCATAGAGGTTTCCCTCGGCTGACCGTGGCACCGCCCCCAGTGTGCCCGGCGTGGTCGCGTCACTTCCGGGTGACGTGCACGTCATGTACTTTGGGGGGTGGGGTTCCCCCCGGGGGCCCGCCCCGCCGCGGGCGGGGAAGGGGCCTCTGGGGCGGGGTTTTCCCCGCCCCCCGGGGGGACTTGGCAAGCCTAGTTATTTACTTGCCTCTTATTGTATTGATTGCCGGTCTATGACCGTAATAATAAATTGAATAAATTAATTGAACAACCAAACTGAAAAAAAACTTCAAGGCCTAAGTTAATGCCCATAGATCGTATTCTGACATATACCCCCCCCACACACCAGCTACCAGATTTCTCTCGTGACCATATGAGCTAAGAGAGTTAAGAGAGTATTGTTGCTGAGTTGGGATTTAATCCCAGGTCCTCGCCAGGTTTACCAATCAAACACTCCACTGAACTGGCTCTCAGTTGTATTCCTGCCACTTGGTTAAGTTTGGAGCTGCCAATAAAATTCTTTTCAGTATGTAGCTCCATAGCTACTTTCTCAAACACCTGCACTGAAGGAAGTAGCCAGAGACTGTTGTTTGTTGTCTCGTTGCCAGTGTGAATTGATACGTTGGTGGATTTGAGTAAGTGTCACAGGAGAAAAAGCAGGGTTAAATATTATCCAATGGAAAAATAAAGGGAGAGGGGAAGCAGACAGTACTGACCACCTTGACACTGGAATTTTACAAGCTAAACCAAAACAGCCTAAGAAAGTTAAGCTGTTTCCAGTGATGTAAACAACACAGCATCCTCAAATGTAATGCCAACTACTGAATGGTAACAAAAGGTGTAAAACAGAAGGCTCCAAGCTGTAAACCCTCTCCAGACCCCAATGAGCCCCAAATTACCAAGATCTTCTTTAGAGAAGAGTGCAAAGGGTCTCTAGCAAAGCAAAACTTGCCCATCTCCCAAGCAATCACTTGAACCTATCAAAAACATAAAGCTAGCAGTGCAGCTAACATATTGTAACAAGATCCTTCTCGAAAGAATCCTTCTTAAAAAGCATATAACATATCTTGGCCTTTTAATAAAACAGTTTGCTGTCACTGTGTGATTTCCAAACAATTCTGGAAGGTTTTAAGATTGGTTTATTGGTTTTTAAGGTGCTGCATGCACAAAATCTATTTCACTTTGCTTGACTTATTGCTCTATTTGTTCTTAGCCAGAAATGAAAAGTGCTGAAGTTGACCTTTTTTCAATTCCATAATTTCCCTCTGAGGCTTAAAACTAGAGGGTGGCTTTTCCCCTCCCTGCCTTTACACATCTCCGCCATGGAGTCAGTCACTTCTGTTGTGAACTTCATTGTGTTCAAATAACTGAACATTTTAAATTACACTGAGACCTTTTTTTAACCTAACTTTTCCTGGTGCTTGAAACTTTATAGTAAAACAGACCTTTAAATAAATGTTCACAATTGCTTTTGTGTTGATTTATTTAAGGGAGCTGATAGGCGATGCAAGTTGTGCTGCACAGGAATTCCGTAATTTAGTTCATAGCTTGTCTGTAACTCCTTATAATTCCAATAAGAGACTGATCTGCTATTTCTTCGCTGGCTGCCCCTGCTGCATACCATTTATTATATACTGACTGCTATTTTTCTTAGGTTAACAAGCAACCCCATTTTTTTAAAACATCACTATACAGACTCCTTTGGTTAAAAACAGTTAGTGTGCCATGTAGCTCAATCATAACTACACCACACTAATTATATTCCAAGAATTGCTGCTTTTGTATTTTTCTCATGCCTCCCACCTCTTTCCTTGCTTTGTGCATGGAAGTCAAATGAAAAATTCCTGAACGATAAGAACCAATCATATTAACACGATAAAGACCAATCACTGTTGTTCCCTCCAGTCACAAACCTTAACTCTGATTGGCCTGTTGACAGAAGCAGCCAATCAGAATGTGCAGTCTAGGATACCAGGTTTTAATATACTGAATCTGAAGCGTAGGCATGCAGTAGAAATCATAATACATAACAGTAAGGTTACCAAGGTGGTTTCTGAATTCAACTCAAGGTTATAACATTTAAAGCCTCATTGCTTATGACACATATATCTGAAGGACTTCTCCCCACACGTTTCCATATACCATATCTGGTATACACCTCCCCAAATTAAAATGGCCTGCTTAGTATCTGCTAGAGCCTGTTCACTTTCTGCAGTAACTCCCATTTTGTAGAATGTGCTCCCTAAAGAGATGGGGGGGGCAATCTTTTTTAAAAACATTAAGATGTAGTATAAGCCTATTTTATTGAGGACATTTAACGAGGTTTAAACTACAGGCATTTTCTTGGTGGGGGGATAATGGGGATTTATTGCATGTTGCATGTTTTTAAACCTAGGAATTGTAAGTTTCCTTGAGCCACAAGTGAAAGGTAGGGAATATTTTAATAAATAAATATTATATAACACAAAGGTCTAGGCATTGGCTTTATAGAAGTTACAATTTGTCTGCCTTTCCAGAAACTCATCCCTAAGTGACTCTGTCAACAAATATGAAGAAACAGCTCACGTTGTCTGAGCCAGGAGTGAGTTACTGAAAGGACAACAATGTTGGGCTGCCTCATTTCCCAACTGAAGACCATTTTCATAAATGAGTTCATATGAATTTTTTTTGGAAATCTGTTCTTCATTTCTCGCCCCACATTTTCAAAACAGAATATACAAGCCACCAAATGGAAATGTGGATGTGATGCTAGGAGAAATCAAGACCCATGCAACTGAAGTGGCCAGGACCAGGACATCACTGAACTTTAGAAACAGCCATGGACCACTGTGCCAAAAGCTTCACTCCTTGACCCAGCATTACCCATATGTATTATGCAGTGCATATTGAACAAATAAAATGGGAAAGCATATTCCATATATATATATTTGGTATTTATTAGATTTTAGCATTTCTATAAAAGTATCTTAATGTCATGTGTAATCCTGAGAACATCAGGAGGTATTATATCCAAGAACAGATATTAGAGGTTTCTTGCGAACATCCTGGTATCAAGATATCTTTCTCAATGTGCCCTCAATGTGCATCTCAATGTGCCCTCATATGTGCATACTGAAATCCAGGGAATGAGGCCATGAACAGACAAATCTGTCTGAATCTGATAAAAGCTCCAGGTTTGCAGATAAAACAAACAAACATCAGTGGTTAAAACCCTCCAAAGTGATAGAAGCAGCACCTGTAGCTTTAAGAAATAAATGCTCCCAAGTGGCCATTGCTGGCAACCTATTGAGTATTGCCAGCCTTCAAGCCTTGGTTTCTGACAATAAAATGCAGGGGGGGCAGGGTCCTTTCTAGGACTGTGTGATCTTTGGAGGAGGACTCAGTGGGGCCAGGCCTGGCAGCAACCACCATGCAATACTCACTACTACATGATTTGCATGACTCACACAGGCCTGGCTGCTTGCTACTGTTCAACAGCACCTACCTCCTAATAGCCAATGTGTTTGTAGTAGTCAGAGTTTCAGATTACGATCTGCAAGACCCAGGTTCAAATCTCCACTCTGGCATTGAAGCTCACTGGGTACCTTTGTGCCAGTCAACCTAACCTACTTCACAGGTTGTGAGGATAAAATAGAGCAGAGTGATGTAAGCTGCTTTGGATCACTGCTGAGGAAATGATGCTATAGATGAAATAAATAAATAATAAATATATCTGAAGGACTTGATGACCACAAGAAACATTTGGAATGAGCCTAAAGTAGATCTCTAAACCACAGCTTAGGTCCATTTTTTGAAGCCACAATGCCCTTTACTTCTATGAAGTTATACTCCATAGAAATGTGTTGTTCTCTTCAACATTTTAAGCTTGAATTAAAAAATAGTTACTTAAGTAAGACAGATCATATGTCAAAGAAAAGAGAGAAGGGCATAGTATGGAATAACCTAAGAACAATCCATTAGAAAGAGTCAGTAAATCAGTACTCACTGGTATACAATACTCCACCATTGGGTAATGTAATTTATGACCCTTTGCTGTACGGCCAGAGAAGAAACAGCTCTGGCAGACATCATAGTTGAAATGTTTCAGGCTCCGATACCTGTGGATAGAATGGAAGAATGATGAAGCCTCCTATTTGAGGAAGAGTCAAAGCTTTTTGGCTGAGCTCCACAGGCTATTCAGTTTGATGTAAAACTTTAGATAACCTTACTGTCTAGCTTTGTTACCCTTAGGGTGTGTATCGTTGTGTGCAATGCTAGTGTGATGTCTTCACAACAATGCTACTACATCAAGCTATGTGATATTAGAAGCACTGATAAGATAATACGTTAAGCTGTCCAATTAAGCAGAAACAAAGAGAGTAACTTTTTAATCCTGTGCTTTTAAAGTGTCTTGAAATACTGGGATCTTTCCACTATTAGAAATAGCATGCAAGATTAGGTTCAATTTATCAGATTTAGCAAAAGTGTTTTTAGTATAGTTAGTGTTTTGTACAGCTCATCTTAATCATTTATGAGCAAGGCAGACATGTCGCAGAGTATCATTTGACTAGCTTTATGATTGGTTTCTGACATGTCACACTGCAGCCTAATATTAGAAGAATACCGAGTAAAGTCCTGACATAGTATATGCTGCTGTTGTGCTCCAGGAAAATTATATGTACTTCTCCTTCCAAAACATCTTCTATCTGTACCACCAGTGCCCTTTTATGATCTAATCCACACACTGGAAACCCAACTGTAACAATCATTTCCACCATTTGATACCAGCTTTTGAGCATGAACTACATCACTCTGGATCATGACCAGTGCACTAGACCTTCTAATCACAAATACATACCAGCCTGTTCTGTGTAACCACTTCTTCAGTCACTACACCAGACTGTATATGTAATTCTTAGTATAGTATAACTTTCATGCAAGTGCTTCATAAAGTGATCTTGCAGAAGCACATTTTAGTAAAATCCCTGCATATGTGATTTTGTAGTTGCCGAACAGACAACTGTTATATACACTTCCTTCTTCAGCTACACCATAGTATATCATTTTAAAAGCAAGATAGAAAGGTAAGGAATCTATTTTCAGCTGTAGCCTTGAGCATGACAGGGTTTGAAAAAACAAAAGTTGTATAATTGCAAGAGTATTTATATTTATCTATTTTAAAAGGCTCAGTCTTTCAGATACCTTTCTTAAAACAATTCATCAGAGTGTCAATGATACCATACCCTCTTAAGCTGAAGATTCCCTATACAAGATGAGGATCAAGAGTAACCAAAGTATTAGCCTAAAAATATCAGGAGATCTATTTCTGAAATATTATTGATTCCTGTCTAACTCTTAGTCCAAAGGTGCAATAAATGTGTGCACCCATTTTCACACATTACTGATTCATCTATTTTGACAACTAAGTCAAACTACCCTAGTGTATAGATTGGCCTGAGTTCAGGCAATCAGACTAATGCTAGTGAATTTAAGTAAACAATAGATAATTCTGCCATCTCCCTTGCTAAAAGAGCCTAATATTTTTCATTTTTAGTTTCATTTTAGTTTTAGTTTCATCCAAAGATGTGAACAAGAGCAAATGGTAATTCAATCAATAAAATGGGAGACGTGTATACAGTAAGTATGCATTTACATACGTTAGTAACTGACAAAAGTTACACATAAAAAGATAAACTGTCAGACTATTGGTCTATCAAGGTCAGTACTGCCTGATTGGCAGTGACTCCCTTTCACATCACCTAGTACCAGATCCTTTTAACTGGAGATACTGAGGAATGTTTGGCTTGAAAGGCCGGTGCTGTATCTGAGCGATAGAACAGGAAATTATTAACAGCTAGAAAAATATTTTGAAGAAAATTCTAGTATGAGACTTCAACACAGCATAGAAATTTCCTACTAGGTTGTAAATAATACATGGTACTGAAACTAGAGGGCAACATGTGCTGTTAAAGATCGTAGCTTCTCTGTCATCTATGTCAGAGTTACATTTTATAAAAATTATGGAGTTTCAACACCTAAAATATTCTTTTTCTAATAAAATCTGTAGAGGGGGGGAAAGGGTAGAAGGGATGGGCAGTGCAATATATGTGATTTCAGCAGTGAAATGAAATGAAGAAAGGCAGCTCACATTCTTTTCTACAGCAGGCTCTGCTTAATACAGTCCTACCTGGGGCAGATATACTACCATCTAGAATTGAGTGACTGCTTTAGTTAACTTCAGCCGGTATTGGTGCATTTTATATCTAGATTTAATACAGATATCTGTTTTTCCCCGATGCATAAATATATGTTTATAATTTAGAGGATTACATTTAGAGATGCTGAATCAGCTGTTTCAACATTTTATGTACAGCCCTGTTTTTCATGACCTCCACTGATATATTATTGGCCATATAATTCACCTTTATGATTGGATGTTGTGAAATTCAACTTACTGCATATCAATACAAAAGTAGCCATCTTCATAGTTTCTTTGTGCTCTAGATATTTGTGACCTTTCATATTTTCTTTAGTGCATTACTGTTTCCAATGTTTTTGCCCCCAAAAGAAAATGGTGGCAAGTTTTATATATTTATGTAGAGAAGGTGCCTTTAGCATACATGAATTTTTGCCTTACAACGGAATAAGAAACAAAAAAGCAATTTGAAGGGAAATACTTATCATAATCATAATAATCATCATCATCAAGATTTCCCTGAGTACACAAGGCTCTGGGCAATTTATGACAGGTTAAACAATATAAAAGTACATATTAAAATCAACAATCAGTTAATCCCAATTTCATAGTCTCCAGATGGCATCCATAATTTAATCCAAAATCTACTCTGGACTGTTCTTCTATCTTGTGAGCAGGTTAAGGAGGAGGATGAAATGGGCAGAATGGAAGAAAAACCGGTGCCAGCTATGACGGAAAACCGTTGCTGCCCTCAACCAAAAGCCCGGTAGAACATCTCTGCCTTACAGGCCCTGCGGAATTGCATTAAGTCCCATAGGGCCCTGATGGAAGTTGGCAGAGAGTTCCACCAGGTTGGAGCAAGGGCTGAGAAAACCCTGGCTCTGGTCAAGGACAGCTGGATATCTTTAGGGCCAGGGATCACCAGCAAATTGCTCTCAGCAGAGCATAGTGCTCTCCTGGGGACATACCAGAGGAAATCAGTGTTCACTCTAAGCTGAGTTAGTGTGAGCTAGCTCACAGTTTTTTAACCTCTGGCTCACACATTTTTGTCTTAGCTCTGGAAGGCTGGCTCCGGAGCAAACTAATTTATGCAGTTGCCAAATCGCTCGCTCACAACTTTAATGCTAACAGCTCACAAAGTAGACTTTTTGCTCTCAAGACTCCACAGCTTAGAGGGAGCACTGGAGGAGATGGTCCCGAAGATATGCAGGTCCCAGACTGCTCAAGGCCTTAAAGGTCAATACCAGCACCTTGAATCTGACTCACTGGAAGCCAGTGTAGCTGGTGCAGCACGGGTTTTATATGTGCTGTCCATGGTGTTCCAGTCAGGACTCGCGTTGCCGCATTCTGGATGAGATGGAGTTTCCGGGTCACTCTCAAGGGAAGGCCAGTGTATAGTGAGTTACAGTAGTTTAGTCTGGAGGTGACAGTTGCATGGATTACTGTGGCTAGATGAGGACGCAACAGGAAAGAAGCCATTTGCCACGCTTGGCATGAAAACCAACCTTGTGAAACTTCTGAAAACCAATCAAATAAAAGGGGTAAATGATACACTACATTATTCAGGTCTTAACCAGAAAACTACAGGGGTTAAGGAGCAGTAAGTCAGCGAGTAGCAAATATAGACCTATAATAAGGCAATAAGTTAAAGGTGCCTGTTCTCTAGAAAGTACCAAGATAGAAGCGGGGACAGCAATGCCATAAAACAAGATGCTTTTTATATTGTTATCTGCTTAAAGGAGTGGAGATTCATGCCAGGACATTATACTTTTCAGTTACTTCAAATGATTTAATGGAGAGACTACTTGAGGTTTGCTATTTTATTTTGGATTTAACTGAAAATGTTTTTAACTATTATTGTAAGTCACCTTAAGGAAAGGCAGGATATAAACGTTTTAATAAATAAATACATAAATATAACTTCTATGTGTTTTAGATTTTTAGTAAACACTAGATCCTTTAGGTAACATCTTTTGAAATATTAATATACTGAACTCTCTAATGTCTGTGGTAGCTGAAAACATAAGCCTTGAAACAATTTGTGAATCAAATTATAAATGCTAACAGAAAAAAATGAAAACTATTAAGCAACAATCTGTCATAAATACGAGAAGATAAATTAAAAACAGAGATCTAAAAAAAATCTAACATTAAGAACCACAAATAGTACATGTAGAACAAATATTAGAGTCAACAATACATTATGACAGCAGTGCTTGGTAAATCATTTAATTCCAATACATATAGACTGATGCAAACAAAATTTCTCAAGATTATCAACTGAAAAATATGTCATTCATTCTGAACATGGGTTCTACTGCATCAAGTGGATCAAGAAACATCTCAAACATTGTAGGAAAACAACATAAGCAGATCAAAATTCTTACGAAACTGTAAAAGGTAGGGAGATAGTATAGGTTATACCAGGGTTGAAAAGAAATGGAAAAGTCTAGTTAACTGTAAGGATGGTGGAAGTCAACACATGTTCTATCTAATACCAAACACTTAATCAATCAATCAATCAATCATTTGTTGCTGTAGATTTTCCGGGTTGTGTGGCTGTGGTCTTGGCATTGTAGAACCTGACGTTTTGTCAGTAGCTGTGACTGGCATCCTGAGAGGTATAACACAAAAAGATGGAGTACTCTCTGAGTCAAGGTGAGAAGAAAAATGGTAGGCAGGTAATTTATATCTACTCCGGAAGGTGGGGTAGGGCTGAGTCATTATCTTGTAGGAGTTCCCCAGGCTATGAGCATGCTAATGGAGGAGCTTTCCTGAAGAGGTTCTTTTGTATATGGATTGTTTCCTGATGAGGTTCTTTTGTATGTGGATTGGCTGTTGAAATTCTAATCTTATCTGTAGAGCTATTGTCAGATGTAGAGCCTTTTGTGTTTTTCAGGACAGGAAACCATGCCCTATTTATTTTTAAACTCTCTTCTTTCCTGTTGAAATTGTGTTTATGTTTATGAATTTCAATGGCTTCCCTGTGTAATCTGACACAGTAATTGGAAGGGTTGTCCAGCCTTTCAGTGTCTTGGAACAAAATACTGTGTCCTGTTTGAGTTAGGCTATGTTCAGCCACTGCTGATTTTTCAGGTTGGCCAAGTCTGCAGTATCTTTCATCTATATATCTAATACCCAAGTCGCCCCATCTGTGCGGATCGCTAAATCCGCGCTCCGGGGCGACCTGGGGGGCAGGAGGAGGGGGGGCAGAGCGGAGAGCGGCTCGCCGCTCGGCCCTTGGCTCGGAGCCGGTGTGGGTGGGTGGGGGGTGGGGAGAGCAGCGAGGGGCGACGACGTGGATTCCCTCCCTCCCTCCCCTCCCGAAGCCGGAGAGCTGCCGCCGGTCACACAGGGCAGCGGCCGGGCGGCGGGAGAACAGCGCGGCTTCCCTCCCTCCTCTCCCGAAGCGCTGCCGCCGGTCACACAGGGCAGCGGGCGGGCGGCAGGAGAACGGCGCGGCTTCCCTCCCTGCCTCCCGGCCCGGCCGGAGTCCCTCGTAAGACCCACGGAGCGGGAGAGGGGCAGCCAAGCGCAATGGTTCTCGCGCCGCCCCTTCAGGCCTCTGAGGGTCTGTTCTTGGGGGGGAGACAGAGAACAGGGAAAAGAAAGAGACAGGGGGGGGAGCGAGCCTGGGGGGATGGGAGAGAGAGAAGGGGGGAGAGAGACACAGAGAGAGAGAGACTGGGGGGGGGAGAGAGAAGGGGGGAAAGAGAGAGACTCCCCCCGCGAGTATCGCGGGTCCCCCCCTTGTGTTCTTTTTTTCTTGTCGGAATGCTACGCTGTATGGTTCCGAGGTAAACTTGTCCACAACTGCATGATATGCGGTATACTCCTGCAGAAGTGAGGGGGTCTCTTCTGTCTTTTGCCGATCGTAGCATCTGTTGTATTTTTCTGGTGGGTCTGAATACTGTTTGTAGATTGTGTTTTTTTCATAAGTTTTCCCATCTGATCAGTGATTCCTGTGGGAGACTGTTTTTCCTCAATTGTTTCTTTTACCTTTGGTTTAATCGCTCTTCTGATTTCATTATTGGAGTAGCCATTTGCTTGAAGTGCGTGATTTAGATGATTTAGTTCGTCATTGAGAAAGTGCAGTTCATTTGTTACAAATCAATTATTTTTTATAATAATGGGTCAGCAGAATAAAACATATGTAAACAGAGTGGTTACAAGACTATATATACAATCTCCCAATAAGAGAGATTTTTTAAAAGTAAGGCTGTTTCACTAAATTGACACTGTACTGTGGTAGACTTTGGCAACTACAAACTCTATCTGAGGTTCTAGATTTCTTTATTTACGCTGTTTATTGTCTACTTTTCTCACAGGGACTCAAGGTGGATTATACCTTGTGTGTGAGTCAGTACAATCAACAAAATGGGACATTCAATAACCAATGCATTAGAATTTCAGAAGTCTGGAACCACCAGAAAAAACTGAAGCATAGTGTAAGTATTAATATAATATATTAAGTGGATTCAAAAATCACATAGTAGGATACTGCTTATGGTAAGATACACACAGTAATATAGACCACTGTCCCTAATCATTCATCCAAACAAGTTTGTGAACCATTTTGTACAATGCAACTTATTACCTGTACAGAAAAGCCCTCTGTAATGATTTCATGTTTAACTGTGTGTGTGTGTGTTTAAAAGTTTGGTTGTGTGGCGGAGAGAGATTAGTCTAGGGTGGTTGAAACAGGCAAGTGATATGATTGGTGAGTAACAGAGAGGGGGAGGGGTTTTGGAATGGATGCTGTGTGGAGGATTTGAATGTCTATCAAGGGGGTCAGTTAGAGATGACAGTTGAAAAAGTTCTGTGAAGCTATGTATGAGAGTTGAAGGAGAGGCTTCCCTGTGTGGTTTGTTAAGTTCTATGTCTTAAAATTGAATAAGACAATTGATAAGTTAAGTTCTGATTTCTGTGAGAGAAGCAGAAGTTCTGTGTATGAGAGGAATGTGTCTTTAAAAGTTTGGTTGCATGCCTGTGTGATAGTCTAGTGTGATTGAAACAGGCAAGTGGTGTGAGTGGTGAGTGACAGAGAGGGGGAGGGGTTTTGGAATGGATGCTGTGTGGAGGATTTGAATGTCTATCAAGGGGGTCAGTTAGAGATGACAGTTGAAAAAGTTCTGTGAAGCTATGTATGAGAGTTGAAGGAGAGGCTTCCCTGTGTGGTTTGTTAAGTTCTATGTCTTAAAATTGAATAAGACAATTGATAAGTTAAGTTCTGATTTCTGTGAGAGAAGCAGAAGTTCTGTGTATGAGAGGAGTGAGACCCATCCCTGTGTGGGATGAGTTTAGTTCTGGGGTCTGAAGAAGAGACCTTTTTGTTTGTGTTATGAAAAGTTGAAGTATAAAGAAACAGTAACCATATATGGCCTGAAGGAAAAAGTGTTACAAAGTTACCTAAGGAAAAATCCCTGTCAGTAGGGAGCAGACTGTGTGTTATACCTACTTTACTAGTTACATGGTTCTACCCTCGTATTTATGCTTTCTTTAAATAAATTCTATTTCATTCAAGTATACCAGCTCTGGAAAGAATCTTTCCTCAGACCACATAGTTCCTCGAAAGCTTAAACCCTCGATACACCTAACCAGTGATAGATATTATATTATAAAGGTTTGGAAAGCCTTATAAATTTCCTGGTGGCAGCCGGATTACCCAGTAGAGAAAAACATAAAGAACACTTTTAAAGGGAAACCAGACCTCCCCAGTAAAGGGGTCGTCACACCCTCTTGAAGCATTCAGTTTGCACAGTTTCTGGAACAACAGGAGAGTGGGAGCTTTCCTGACCTATTCAGGCAGGCCATTCAATAAGGTGGGAGCCACAATGGAGAACACATACATACGAGCAATTGATTTTGCCCATTTTCAGGTTGGCACCTATAGAAGTCCCTGCTGAAATGAATGACGTTGTAGCAGAGCATAGGGGGAGAGGTGGTCCTACAAATAAGAAGGACCAAGGCCATAAAGAGCTTTGTATATGATCCCCAACACCTTAAACAGAGCCTGGAAACAAATGAGCAGCCAATGGAGTATCTGTACCAATGGGAGTAATATGAATACTCCATCTATCTCCTAATAATAGCTGAGCTGTGCCATTCTGGATCAGTTGGGAGTTTCTGAGTTGATTTTGAGGAGAGACCAATGTACAGTGAATTACAGTAGCCTAGTCTTGATGTTACTGTGGCATGGATCCAAGTGACTAGGTCAACTGTATCAAGATACGGGGCCATCTTATAGACTAGGTAGAGTTGGTAGAAAGCAGCTTCATTAACTTGTATGATGATCTAGCCCCATTCCCTCACTCAGACACAGGATTTCCCCTCCATTTTTTCTTCCTTTCTGACTGAGCAGCCCCTTTATCTATTTTCTTATCGGAAGATATATGGCTGCCCCACTCTGTCACTTTATTGTACTTTGATACTGGCTCAGTCCAGGAACTTGAGGGAAGAGACAAGATCACTCTCTTAGCTTAAACTTCTGAAATGGCACACGAGAGGCTTGATAACATTACAAAATAAAATATTTTATTCAATATAGAGGGGGAAAGGTCAGGTGAAATCAGGGGTAAAATGTCTGAGGTGAATCAAATATAACTCTGAGGTGACATATTATAATCACAAACTCCAGTTCATATATTTCCAGCAAGTGAAAGTTCTTAAGCTTTTCACAAAGTCTTAGAGATGAGAGGCTTTTGTTTCA
>NW_015176020.1:270301-285444 GCF_001447785.1 Gekko japonicus | reverse complement strand
TTGCCTACCTGAGGGCCCGCCTTTCCCCACATGTTCCCCAGAGAGCACTGAGATCAGGGACTTTAAATCGCCTGACTGTCCCTGGCCCCAAGGATGCCAGACTGGGTATTACCAGATCTCAGTGGTGGCTCCACACTGGTGGAACAAGCTCCCGGAGGACATCAGGGCCCTGCGGGACCTCTTACAGTTCCGCAGGGCCTGTAAAACGGAGCTCTTCCATTCGATTCCATTTAGGCCTTCGATTAGGAGCTGCCACTGAGTGCGCTACTGAACATCTATTACTAGTACTTTCTTTGGGATAGTCATATGGGGCCAACTACAATGATTGCCATCTGCACTTTATTGTTTGTATGTAATTTGCACTTTATATTTTATTGTTGAATTTTATCTGTTTTTATTATAAATTATTATTGTATGCCGCCTTGAGCCTGCTTGTCAGGCAAGGCAGGATAGAAATAAAAATAAATAAATAAATAATGCACATTCCAGGATACCTACTTCTGCATCCAGGGGCCTTAACAAGATGGCATGATCTACTGTTTCCAAGGTTGCAGATAAATCCAATAACAGCAACAGAGAGGCTTGAACTTTATCTGCACTCAGATAGAGGGTATCAAATAAAAAATAAATAAATAAATAATGCACATTCCAGGATACCTACTTCTGCATCCAGGGGCCTTAACAAGATGGCATGATCTACTGTTTCCAAGGTTGCAGATAAATCCAATAAGAGCAACAGAGAGGCTTGAACTTTATCTGCACTCAGATAGAGGTTATCAACTAAAGTTAGAAGAGCTGTCAAGGACTTAAAGAAGAAAGGAGATATAACATTCCTCCTATCTTCCCAGGATTTTTTTGGAGGATAAGATTTTTTTGGAGGATAGGTTTAAGATCATTATAGAAGGGGCTTTGCAGCAGCATATGTCCAGCTATTTCAATTTCCCCAGTAGCATAGGGGCATAAATGCTCATGAAACAGCACACCATGGTATCTCTTTTCAAATAAAGCAGATGAATGAACATTGAGACAGGACAGAGTGAAAGCTATCCTGTGCTTGGGAATCAACATACTAGCTAAATAGTCTGACAGACCAGTTTCTTGTTCCTGGTGATGATATTTTGCAGCAAAACTTAATAGTGTTTAAGTTCAATGTCCCAAATCCTTTGCTCCATTTCAGATTTAGATTTGGAATAACCCAAGGCTATTAAGTTGCTAGGAGACTAACTGATGGATTGTAATTTCTCTGAAAGGAACCTTTTTCACTTTGAGTGAAAGATGTCTGTTAATATTAAATGTGCAGGACCCACAAGAGATAAAACCAGCTTCAGCCAGTAATTAATCCATGCACAAGCTTCCAAAGAAATTAAATCTGCTTCTATACACAAAACTGTATTAGGAACATAGTGGGGGACTGCAAGTATGGCTCTCAAAAATTTACTTTGAATTATTGAATGGGGTCTATAGTTAACATACCTGGGACCCAAACAGCAGCTGTGTAATAACCTTGGCCACAAAGACACGGATAGCTGAGGGAACATATTGGTCTCTTCTAGTATAATTTAAAGCACAGATACTTCTTTGGGCATTCCCAACTGCATTATTAATCTGAGTGTGCCAAGATCCGGAAGAATGAAAAACTACACTTAAGTATTTAAAACATGTCAAGTGTTCAATAGCATCCCCATTAATCATCCATCTGTGCATAGATCTTCCGATAAATACAACAATTTTGGACTTGCTATAGTTAATGGTCAAGATATCATTATAACAATATGATGCAAAAGTCCTCAGCATACACCTTAAATCTATACTGTTATGAGAGAGCAGTACTGCATCATCTGCATAAAGTAAAGCTGAAAGCTGTCTAAAGGCCAGTTTGGGGAGATGAAAAATGGAGTCAGATAAACACTTAACCATTGAGTTGATATAAAAACTGAACAGACCAGGTGTCAGAACACAGCCCTGTTTGACCCCATTATAAGTAGACACAGAGGCTAAGAGATGTCCAGCATGGTTACAATTAGCAGCTATCTATTTATATTGGACTTCTTGGATTTAATCCATCATTTAGCACATGTGATAAGATCAAATACTGACCAATAGCATTAGTAAACCAGGATGCAAAATTATTCACTACAGTCTTCAAGTCTAGAATGAGTGTTATAATAAAAGACTATGCCTCTTTAGATTAATCGGGATTTATACCCCCCAAAGGCAAACAACAGACCCAATACATAGAATATTAAATACCATTCATATAACTAAAAAACAGGAGATGCCGCTAGCTATTGTATCTCTTGATGCACAGAAAGCATTTGATATTTGGAAAGGGATTTTATTATTGGACTCTTAAGAAAACTAAATATTGGGCAATATTTTATGAATGTGATACTATCAGTCTATCAAAAATCAAAACCTAGAGTGTGAGTAAACGGTTTTGACTCTGAAAATTTTCCCCTGACCAGAGAAACTAAACAGGGATGTCCCCTATCACCCCTGCCTTTTGATCTCTCATTAGAACACCGCCATAAAGACTGATAAACATATTAGAGGCTTAGAAGTAAATGGTCAAGCACACACGATTAATATGGTTGCGGATGATGTGACAGTGTTAACTGTAAAACCTAAAGAAGCTTTACCAGAATTAGTGAGAGAAATCAGTGAATAGGGAATAACCGCAGGATTATGTATTAGTTATAAAAAATCTGGAATATTATATATAAATATTAAACCAAAAATACAACGTGAAATTCAAAATGATCTAGGTTTCCCAATATTCCATAAATCATTTAAATATCTGGGAGTAACTATCTCAAAGAATTTAAATAAACTTTAGCAGTGGTCCCAGATACACTTCACAATTATGGGCAGATCTAGCACCATAAAAATGGTGGCACTACCAAAATTAAATTATCTTTTCCAAACACTTCCCATAGTAATTACACCAAAAGACTTGGCAAGGTGGCAAAAACATTTATTAATTTTATATATCAATGTAAAAGACCAAGACTAATGAAGGTTATGAGACAAAAGAGGTTGGATCAAGGGGGGAGGGGAGAACCTAGTTTATCGTACCTGGATGGAACTTCTGATAAGCCATGGGTGAGTATGGAAGCAAATGGGAAACATCTGGAATTAACTGAGAAAATTGTTTTTGGAGGGGAAAAAGTAAGAGATATAAAATGGATAGAGAATCCCTTTCTATCCTCTAGTTAAATTTTTTGATTAAATGGAAAAACAAACTGATTTCAGAGATATCCCTGGTGCTTCATTTTACATTACACAACTTTTGTTTTTTAGGTAAACCAGAATAATATATTAAATGGAAAGAAAGAGGGATTTACAGAATGAGAGACTTTTATGTAAATCGAACCCCCTTGCTGTAATACAACTAAAAGAAAAGTTGCAAGGAGTTTTAATGAACTGGATTCTTCTTCATCAATTACATTATTTAACTGCAAATCCTACAGTAAGGGTAACTATTACCAGAAGGATGATGAAATCTGAACAAATGCTAATACAACATATGAACAGTGCAAAAGGAATCATCTCTAAAATATATTCTCATTAATCTGAAATAGATACAAATACGGCAAATGGTCTGAAAATAATATGGGAAAATGATATTGGGATAAAAATAGAACAAAATGTATGGAATAAGTTATGGATGACTCAAACAAGGAAAACTGTATCAATAGCCCTTAGGGAGAATTCTTTGAAACTACTACATCATTGATGTAGTATACCATTGTATATTACTCCGATAAATCTTGCAAGAATAAGTAATACAAATAATAAAAAATGTTGGAGAAACTGTAATCAGTGAGGCAATTATATTCACATGTGGTGGTCATGCCCTGTAGTGTCACAGTTTTGAGAACAAATAATTTCAGAAATGGGAAATATCATGCATCAAATTATTTAGGCCACACCAACATCAGCTCTGTTAATTTGGGGGGGACAAAATGAAAAAGTGACATCTAAAGCCAGTTTGGTGTAGTGATTAAGTGAGCGGACTCTAATCTGGGAGAACTGGGTTTGATTCCCCACTCCTCCACTTACACCTGGCTGGATGACCTTGGGCAAACCATAGTTCTGGCACAGCTGTTCTTGAAAAAGAGCAGTTTCTGTCAGAGCTCTCTCAGCCCCATCTACCTCACAGGGTGTCTGTTGTGGGGAGGGGAAGGGAAAGGACTTTGTAAGCCGCTCTGAGACTCCTTTGGGTAGTGAAGAGCGGGGTACAAATCCAATCTTTTCTTCTTCTAAAGGACTGATAGTGTTTATGTTGATCTCAGCTTGTAGGCAAATAGCATCCTATAGCAATCTATATGTTATTATGCTTCTTCAAGACTTCATAGTCATACAAGTATATAGTGCAGATGGCTGGCTACTTAATCTCCCCGTCACAATCCTTCAGAAGGAGGTGGAATCATTCATCTTTGATGCTGCAACTAACTTCTGCCAAACCACTCCTTTGGGCCTGTAACTTTTCTCCTGTGATTAAGACTTTATAGTTCATTTTCAGCTCAAAACATTCTATTGGGAGCCTTGTTTGGTTCTGTTCCCTATATGATTTATACTGTTCAACCAAAAAATGTTTAGTCTCAGTGCATTTCCTATCAAGCCAAGGTTTAGATTTGTGAGAGGAAACATAGTCTTTACTAGAAACACTGAAGCAAAAGCTGTTGTGGTCATACATCCATAAGAGATTAGCCCACATAATCAAGATTGTGGTGTGGTATACAAGAGGCAATAGACTTCTTTAGAAAAGCTAATCAAGATGGGAACACAGTCCTGCCATCACTCAGCTACTGAGATACAATGTCAGCCAGGCAGCTGCAACGAAACAGGGTGTTATAATCCGTCAGTTTATTCATTAAACTTTTAGGAAGACACAGCATTTTATTCAGCTTACCTAAAGCCAACAATTGGGCATTCCTTGCAGATGTTGCACTTGGCCTGATGTTTTGCTGTTTCTGCAGCTGCCACTCTGTGCAGAACAGGTAACCACACCACTGATTGAGGCTCCAGATGCATCCAGTCTATGAATTGTTTTACACTGATTTCTGGTTTGTTGTTGTTCTGATGAATGAGAACAAGATCAGAAAATATTTGACTGTGTATTTTAACCCCATTACTTTTTAAGCAAAGAAACTGCCCTAACCTCAGCCCTTCCCAAATGTGGAAAACACAAGGAAATTACACTGTAACTAAAACATATGCCATGGAAATGCTACTGTCATCTATAACATTCAATGAAGCAGGAAGGACAAATTTCAATTACCCGAGCTTCTAAGCTAACTCAGGTGCATACTGTATCAATGCAGCAACACAACACACAATGAGGGAGGACTGGAGTGGACTACTTTTATTTATGTATTTAAAAACTGTATCCCTCTCTTTTGCTTGTGTTCTTAGCAGCTTATGCTAAAAACTACTAGCCAACAACAAAAACAACCAAAAACACTGAAACCACCCCATACAACTACAGCATCCAACAGAAAAATTAACACCCATTAATCACTGAAATGCCTTTCAGAAGATTAAAATCTTACATGCCCTGTTTAATAAAAGGGACTTGCAGTTCTTTTCCAAAAGATTATTGTACAGGTTGGATGGCATAACCGGAAAAGCACATGACTTAGGTGCAAAAGAACAGACTGGTCGGGTCAAAGGGATTCCCAAAACAGTCCTCAGGGCTGACCTAAATTGGCATGGGTTCAGTTCAGAAGATATGATTCTTCAGATACATAGGTTCAAGGTGGTAAAGAGGTTTAAAGGTAAAAACCAACACCTTCAAAATGAACCCAAAGCAATTTTGCAGCCAGTGAAGCTCTATCAGTATTAGCTTGATATACAGGCAGGCAGGCTGTGCTAACTGAAGCTTCTGGACTTCTTTAAGGGCTGTTTCATATACAGCATACCATAATACTCAAGCCTGTACAGGTTACAGAAGCACAGATCAGTTACTATTATTATTCACTACATTATCCATTAGAGGAGATGCAAAGATTTATTTTGCATGAGACAGAGAGGTAGATGCACAAGCTTGAACTCAGTCTTTGCTCATGTGGAAGCTCCATGGAAATACTGAAGCCCCTGCAGATGTAAGGAGCCCTGGAACGTCAGTCTCAGCAATATCTTTTAAACTATAATCCTTCACATGGCATTCTAGAAAGCAGTAATTATGCTTCTGTGCTACAACTAAAAGCCGATTTATTTTTCTCCATCTTTCCTAGATTAATGCCTTTAACAATTATATGGATGACTGATTTAGATGAAACTATAGTTTTATGTACCTATTTGGGGGGGTTTTTCTTTGAAAGTTGTGTCTCCAAATGTCTAACTTGATTCGGGCCTGGTAACAGAAAAGCCTCAATAAAGGATGTATTTAAACCTTCCAGAATGAAAGTGGAGCCAAATTTATTACCTGCTGAAAACAGCTGCGGACACTGGGTTCAATATTACTGCCTCCAAAAGCAGCTACTTCACCAAGCTGTCGTGGGATTTGGATAGCATCATGAAGCAATAAGCCGAGCTGCCTCTGGTCACACATTTCTGTGGGTCCTGCCACTTCCTTAAAGAGATCTGGAATCCATGTAAGAAATAATGTTTCTCTGTTTACCTTTATAAAACAATTTTAGCAGTAGTAATTCCATCTTGCACACAAGCAAAATTACCTGTTTCAAAGTAATTCTAACTATCAAAGTCTCTCTCATAGAAAATAATTCAATTATTCTTAATAATGGTGTGATTTCACCAGTGTAGTCTACAGTGTAGTCAAACCAACTGGCAGGGTTTTGTTTAGATAAACCTCTACCCAACTCTACCCATTACATTAATAAACCTACATGGCTCAAAATACTAACAGAGTTTCTGCATAAATTGTTTTCACTCCTTCACTTTGAATTATCTAGAATATTCTAGTATTATACACCAAATGTTGAGGTAAAAACAGATGCCAACTAGAGCTATTTCAGACTGACATTCCGCAAATCTTAAGTAGTAGAAGTGTTGGCTATTATATCAGGAATCACCTTAAATAGACATTGCATTGCACTGCATGTTTGATATAGAATACAAATTATTTATGTTCCACCTCTCTTTTTAGGTGGTTTCTGTCACCAAAAATATGGGGTCCCAAGGAAATCAGTATTAGCTATTTTATTTATCCATTAACTATATTTGTAGTCCACCTTTCAGTCATATTAGCTTCAAATGTGGTTTACAATAAAACAAAGTAAAGTAATCCAAGGCTTATTGAAGACAGTTTTTCTTTTTTTTAAAGGATGCAGGTCTTAAAATAAACCGGCAATTCTCTGGTATGGAAAAGCACTACAACAATAGCAGATGCTCCCAACAACGTGCGCTCTCTGCTTGTTCTGAAACAAAGTACACACCAGAGGCTATACAGCCCATTTATTTGATGCAGTATAGTGTTCAGAATAGGTCCTCAAAGGAATGACATTTACTGTGTAACCTGCGGTAAGGCACAGTCTAGAACACTCACAAAATAGGGGAAAGTTTGATCATCAAGCTTTTCATTTTATGTTTTAGAAAAAAGTTTGTTTCACCATATAACATTTTGACTAGCCTTTGGTATACTTTGTGGCTTACGTAACTGATGGAATAAATTTTAAACACAAGAGTACATGTGATCTTTGTAATAACTTTAAAACATAGTTTGTATCTCTGCAGGCTAAGAAGCTGATTACAGCATGAAGAGCAAACACTAACCTGTAACTTGGCCAATGGCCAACAAAATAATCTGCACCCACTTTTGAAGACCATTAAATTATGTCTTCTGCCCACTCTTTACTAATTTCTACTTCATTGTTGTAGCATTTTGCAGTTCCTTCAAACTTTCCCTTGAGAATTCTTCCTTAAGAGCTTCGGTATAAAAATGAACTATACACCAACTTTAATTTCATGTCAAAGCATAGGTATTATAACGACTTATTTGTCTCCAGGAAGATAAAGATGGCTTTAAGTTTTAATCCTACCATGTACAGGAAGATGGTAGAATAGATATTTTCACTTACAGAGTTGTGGTTCTAGACCATCACCACAGATTGAAGCAGTACAAGCAGTGATGTGTGAAGCCAAATGTATGAACTAGAGACACTGCTAAAGGAATTTATTCAAGGCCTAGTTCTTTTTGAGCTTCCTCCTGGTAGGGCTGCCAAGTCCCCCCCAGGGGGTGGGGAAACCCCCGCCCCAGAGGCCCATTCCCTGCCGCCGGTGGATCGGGCCCCGGGGGAACCCCACCCCAGCGTGCGCATCACCAGGAAGTGACGTTATGATGCCGGGCACGCTGGGGGTAGAGCCACAACCATCGGAGGGGGAAACTCTATGTTTTCCCCCTTGGATGGTCATGGCCCCACCCCCAGCGTGCTTGGTGTCATAACGTCACTTCCTGGTGATGTGTGTGCAGCGCGTGCGTGCGCATAGGACGCCGGACAGGAGTCCCCTGCTCCCGACGATTTTCGACTTGGCAACCCTACCTCCTGGTGATGGCCTTGGGCACTATGTTTATAGATTTTATTAGAATGCTAGCTTAGTTGCAACTGAAGCTGAAATATTTCACAGGGTCAAACCTTACAGCAAAACAGGACTTTAAAGCCACCACCTATTAACACAGTGGTAATACCTTAGTCTGCAGCAGTGTTATCAATGACAACTGCTCCAGCAAACTCTAGCTCACACTTTGTTGCTTGCAGGCTCCATAAATTAAACCTATGCATGTGCTTTGTATGCAGTTTTTCCCGACACAGAGCAATGAATGTTTCCAGCCTTTCTACACAAGTTAGGAAAAACAAATTTTCTTATTCTTTGCCAGAATGAGTACCTGAACCTATATATGTTGCCACAATGAAATGGTTAATGAAATTTAATACAACTGCTGTTGTGTTACTGAATTATACTTAAACTATATATATTCAAAGAAAAAGAGAATCCCCCTTATACGAACGTTATACTCACATCTGTACTTCTCCTCTAGAAGGCCCTTAGAAAGAGACATCAAACCAATCTTTAGGGACTGCACTCTGATTTTTCCAGTACGACCACTGAAATTTTAATGAAAATAAAGTTCCTCAGTATAGACACTAAATATTTCCATTCTGTACAAACATTTAATATCAATTATTACATATTGACACCTGACAGTATAGCATCACAGCTTGATTAATACTGTAATACTGGGAGGCACATTACATAGTAAGACAGGGTCTCTGAAGATGACCAGAGTGGATGGGTAGGTTCATATGGAGGAAGCAGTCGTTAAGATATGTTGGTCCCAGAACTTCTCTTTCAACGTCTTTTAGGACAGATTGGCAAATCGCTTTTATGTTCATTAGCATTAAAAAGGTCTAAGGAAGTACCAGGAGAGTAAAGTCTAAGAAAATCTCAGAAAATTCTTCAAGATTTACACATATCCTTCCGGATCACAGTCAACAATGAAGAGCTAATTAAAAGGAGGTTGTTTATATTTTCCAAATTGGAATTAAAAAAAACATTCATAGTAACAGATTAAAACAAAAACAATAATTATTAGGATACAAATGTATCTATTGGGCTGGTGAATTTAGCAACTGCTCCTATCATTCAAACGTTCAACACAATAAAAATTAAAAAGCCTACTGATGAGTTATAACAGTATTTGAATTCACACCACAAGTATATTATTGCTCTGTTGTAAATGACAGAACAACGTGTGCAATTTACTGTAGCATGTTGCAGAAACTGACAAATTTGCAAGCAATCAGTGAGTTATGAAATTCTAGCAAACTCAAATGCATAAGTAGGTTGTTTACTGTATCAGACAACTGCCCTTTTACCCATAAGAAAGCTAAAACATAAAATAATGTTGACAATGGAAGCTTATTCAACTCAAGACCACATGAAATTTATTTGGTGCCCAAAACAACAAAAAAGCAATCTATAGACTGTGATCACATGCAGAATTAACCACGCCACAGGCGTGAATGCTGGGTTGCCAACAGGTGCAGGATGTGTGGCAGATGTTCCCGTGTGGTCACACCCTTAAAATCTGCCCAGCATTTCTTATGAGTGGTATTCATAAGAAATAACAGCCATGAAAATATTTCCTTTTAAAACTGAATAGTTTAAAATTCAAGTTGTTCCATTGTAAAGCAATAGTTTAACCCTTTTCTGTTTTACTGTCACGTTGCTTACCTTAACCACAGTGGTGGTTTCAAAGGTTAGTAATTATATTTATATTCCACTTATTTCACCGAACTATGAGTTTATATATTGTTATATATAGTGTGCTTATCTCACTGACTTCTACAATTGATCAACTGATTGCTATTATTGTTGTTGTAAAAATGACTGGGATGACCTTAGCTCTAGCCCTATCAAATGAGAACTGTGCAATGAAATTATCTTGATATAGAGTTAGCAACTTTTTAATGTATGTTATTTGATGCATTACACAAGCTACATTTGACTGCATTTTCCTTCTCATTTTTTTACCCGTGAACATAGCATACAGACAGTTGGATGAACTGACATAAGGTCGTGGATATGTTAGAACTGCAATATGTATATTATAGGTTGGACTCAGTAAACCAAAAACAGCTCATAGAATGGATCTACTTTCCTGTTGAGCTCCCCAAAATATGGCTTCTGAGAAGAGAACAATATGTGGTATTGGAAGCTGCTGCTCAAGGAGAAGATCTGCAGAAATCACTCCATCTCCTCTTGTTTGAGCTCATCTGCAAACAGGACCAAAGCTCTGCAAACTGTGCTGATTTCCCTTCAAATGCAGACTTCATGCTACACCTCACTTGGTTCTTTAGGGTTCCCAGTCCTTAGAAGAATGCTCAGGGTGGGGGTGGGAGCTCTGGGGACTATAGCAAAAAAGGGAGAGAGCGAGAGCCATGAACTCATTTCCCATTCATAGCTTGTTGGATCTAGCAAACTTTTTTTCTGAAGGGGAAAAATCAAGAGTTCTTCAGTTAGAGTTTTTCATTCCATGGGAACCCACAATACAGAGCTCAGCATACACAGTAGTATTCTAGTTTTGACCATAAGAAAGAAAGAACCAGCTGTGTTTAGCTCTCATCCTCTTTTCACATATGTCAACAGAAAAACAGTGTTGTGCACACAGATTGATTCTGTAAGACTATGAACATTGTCTACTTCACACTGGCATCCTGTACTCACGTATCATAAACATTCAGCAGCCAGTTGAGACACATATCGACACAGAGTGGAACGTTCACCAGTTCTTTGTGCTTCTCTTCCATCCCACTGTAAATTGTAGTGAGACAGCTAACCACATCCTGAACACTGAGGAGCTGGTCATTTTGGTACAACTTGTGCTGTATGAAAGCTTCATTTGTTGCATTTAAGTCCAACAGGTCCACTGGCAAAGGGATAAAACAGAGAAAATACAATAAGTGGCATTTCGTTCCCCACCGGCTCAGCTTTGGGCTGGCTTCTCCTACAGCCTAGTTTGAACTGGGCTGCAGGAAAAGCCTGCCCCAGGATCAGCTGTGCTGGCCGGGAGCACGTTGCTCCCCGCCACCTCAGCTTGGGACTGACTTCTCTTGCATCCCAGTTTTCTGGGCTGCATGAGAAACCAGACCCAGGATTAGCTGTGCCCGTGAGGAGCAGATTGCTCCCCACAGGCTCAGCTTCAGGCTGGCTTCTTCTGCAGCTCAGTGTAAACCAGGCTCCGTGAGAAGTGAGCCCCAGGATTGGACTGGCTTTTTTAACCATTTTTTCTCCTTGGGTCTACTGGACTTTAAAAAACCCAAGATTTCTTTTTTAAAAAATACTGTACCGGTATTGAAATTCAGGATTTTTCAAGAATCCTGAAATTTTTCGGGTCCAATAAACCTGAACCAAAAAGTATCGGTAAAAAAAAAAAATGCACATCCCTAGATGTGAGTTAGGGGAGAAAGAGGAATTGGCAGGGTATGAAAGACAAGAAGAAGCATGGGGGCATGAAGCAAAGATAGAATGGATAGAGGAAAGACAAATGGATTAAAGGAGTAGGAAATGGGAGCTGGAGGGAAGGTCTCAAGGAAAAGTGGCAGGTGACAGGAAACTGAGAAAGGTTGGAGGTGGGAAGGCAAAGAAAGACAGGAGATAGACGTTGGAGGAAAGTCTGAGACAATGAGTCCTCAGCTTACGTTGCATAACAGTTTCTTGTACAAAAGGGTATAAACAATAAATCCAATAAATGTAGTTCTAATGGCAAAGCGATATTTGATCCAAATGAGTGATCATGCTAAATTTTGTAATACACAATATGAATAAGCACCATTTCCTCATAAGTTCTCCTTTGGTTCAGAACATTAAATGTGATTCCCTGCATAAGGAAACAGCACTGAGCAGACTGAAAGTCACGTGCTTTTTAGACATGTATGCAGAAATTCTTTAAACTCGTACTGTCTAATTGCTTTGAAATTATGTGAACTTCTAAAACGGCCACATAGTTTAAAAGGAAAATTATTCCATTCTACATGATCATATACATTGCTCTAAAACCACAGAACTTCAGCATCCATATTCAAATCACTTGTAATAATGCAAATGGCACTAAACAAAATTCTGAGGGAGTAATATAACAATCTGAATGCACATAGCAGTGTACATGTGCCAACATTCAAAACTGATGGAGAACTCTCAGAAAACAAGCAACCTTTTCTGAACACTTCTTGAAAAACTTTATAAATCACTTATCATTATTCCTAGGAAGAGACTGATGACTGGTTTCAAATCACTTCATCACCTAACCATAGCAATAACAGAAATATGCCCATATGCATTGATAGACATCCCCAATGAAAGCTCTCATTTCAGCTACAACTTTTCTTTTGGGTGGTGACATGAACGGGTGCGATTATGAGAAACTAATTATCATCCAGACAATGAGACAGAAGGGAAACAGCTGATCATGGATTTTTCTAAGTAGTCTTAAAGTAATGAAAAGATGCATTTCATAGAACAGAAAAGATTAGTTTAAATCAGAAATCGACAGAATAATCTCTACAGACATCTTTCATGAAAAATGGCTGAAAATTTAGCAAAAGGTGACAGTTCTTGGGCATCCTTTTCACCGTATGAATGAATTCAGATAATCAAGAAGTGTACTTCAGAAGTCCTTGGGTTGGCAGGCTTCTTTCTGCCTTTCCCTCACTTGCAAAGACTGAAGAGAGATTCTGGCTTAGAACAAATCACAATTTGTCATGACAGGCATTTAACAAACTGTGATTTCTCAGAACTAGAACCAGTAGTCTTAATCTGAGTTTGTAGGCAAGAAACAGTTTGTTAAGGCAGCCAATTTGCTGATTAAAGTACACAATCTTTCAGTCTCAGCATGGGTAGGGGAGGCAATATGTAAGTGCCAATGCTCCTCGTGTGACCGGGAGGGCTCCCATGGTTTGTTTATGATGCCTGAATTCAGTCTCTATTTTTTTATATAAACTTTATTAACTTTTTCATATAAACAATAACAAAACAAAACACCATTTTAAATATAATTCTCTAGTATAAAAGATATTGACTTAATAATTTCAATAATATGATTTAAACAGTTATACATATTAAATAATAAACATTATTAACAACAATACCAACTCATTTAATAAACAACTGTATCCATATACTTCTTTGGAAGGTTACAACTTTTGTTTTCTGTACTATTAACATAATCAAAAAAGGGAAACCATTTCTCTAAAAATATATTTTTCGTTGGCATAAGGTCTGCCATCAAAATTTGTGAAGCTAGTTTATCCATTATAATTAAATTCCACATCTTAAGGAACCACTGGCGGATCGTAGGTGCTTTATTAGTTTTCCAAACCTGGGCAATCAGAGTTTTTGCAGCAATTAATAATAGTGCAGCTAATTCTGTTTTTTGCTTAGTTAACTGTAAAGTTGGCCAGTAATTCAAAAGGACAAGTTCAGTTGTCTTAGGAGTTACACAATTATTTTATTAACTAGGACCACAATTTTTATCCAAAAATTAGCAATGATGGGACAATCCCACCAACAATGTTTAAAAGACCCAATTCAGCCTCTATTTTAAAATTTTAATCTTTCCAAACCATTTTTAAGGCAGAGCAGCAAATATGCAGAGCAGCAACTTCATAAATGTCACATTGAATGGAAATGGGACTTGACAATACTAACATGAATTATAAATTGCCCTGCACTACTCTTATGGTATAAAAACACTAGGACACAGAACAACAGGTGGAAAATGACAGCTACCACTAATACTGTTGCACTTGCAACAAGTAGAATGTTATACAGCCTATCTGTGAAGAATGTGGAGGAGTGTCATTCTATTTTCATAGAAGTATCGGGAGACTGATTATTAAATCTTTATTACTGTATTCATGCCCACAGTAAAAATGAGAGTTCAGTAATACAAGAGGAAGACTTCTTTTGGTTCTTCACTTTGGCATATGCACTGTACCTGACCCAGAAAAACTTGGACTGCCTGGTCAAATACAGGGCTGACTGGTATTTGGAAGGTATTTCTCACATAGGAGGTCAGCAGTGATTCAGTTCTGTTGCTTATTTAGCCTTCCTTTGCAGAATATCACTGAGCTTGTTTGCATGAGTTATCTCAAGCTGTTTGTCTTGTAAGCACTTTCTAATTTCTCTGTTGATTTTCTAGAAGGCAGACATCAATCTACTACAACAACAGCCAAACTTGATGTACCCACTACATGGGAAGAGGCTGTGGCTCTGAGGGAGAGCGCATGCTTTGTGTACAGAAGACCACAAGATCAATTCCTAGCGTCTCCATTTGAAAGGATCTCAAGTATTGTAAAAGTTCTGCTTCTACTACGGAGTGCTGTTGCCACTCAGAGTAGACAGCACTGAACCAGAGTGACTAATAGTCTTCCTGTAAGAGCCAGTATGGTGTAGTAGTCAGAGTGCTAGACTAGGATCTGAGAGACCCAGTTTGATTCCCTACTGTGCCAAGGAAGCTTGCTAGGTGACTGTGGGACTGCTACAACCATTCAGGCAGTGGAGCTGCATGCCAGCAGAGCAATGTGAGGAGAGGTGCCATTTGATCGTTGAGGAGCTCAGCTCTGTTCTGCTGAGGGAGAAGCCTGGAGGCTTGGTGCCTTCCGATTGGTGTTTTCCTCTTT
>NW_015176020.1:268304-270256 GCF_001447785.1 Gekko japonicus | reverse complement strand
TCTTTCCCTGATCTTCTCTATGGAAGCCTAGAAAGGGAGTGGTGGGGGAGTTATCTTACAATGGGCTTCAGAGGCAGCAAGGTAGCTGTGCTGTGGATAGGGGAGGAGGAGGTGGTGGTGTGTTGGGAAGGAGGAATCACCAAGAGCCCATGCAGTCAGAAGAGGAGCTGTCTGTGAGGGGGAGAAGCAGTGGCCATGGAAACAGGTGGGATCAGAGAGAGAGAGAAGGAGGGACAGAGGGCATGAGTGAAAGAAAGTCAAACACAGGAAGTAAGAGAAGGGGAGGGGGTAGGAGATAGAGAGAGGCTGAGAGAATTGGGGGAGAGGGGAGGAAGCAAAGGTGGGAGGAACGGGAGGACTGCCCCCACAAGTTCCTTGAGGATCCCCACTTGTATTTTCTCATAGTCTAGTGTGCTCCATCTGCAAATACCTAGGGGAGGCCCCAAGACCTGCAAAACATCCAAAAACGTTAAAAAGATTTTTTTAAAAAGAGATGAGCTGACTACACAAGCACAGAGAACTGTTCTTTCAATGCAGGTAGGTGTGTTGTGAGGAGCAAGTGAGCCTCCACTTTCCCCCCCAGTGCCTGTGTGGCCAACCAGGGGAGTTGCTACTGCCACCAAGGTGGCAAAGCAGCCAGGTGGGTGGGGAGTGACTGCTGGTGACAAACCAGTGGGAGAGGCGCTGGGTGAGTGGCTGGGTGGAAGAGCCCTTGCTGAGGTGGTGAACTGGTGAACTGGTGGGATGGGTGGTTGGGTGGGCAGCTGGGCTAGCAGGGGAACCATGGTAGCCACTGAAGTTGAGGTGGAGAACTGGTGGGATGGGTGGCTGGACAGCTGGCCAAGCAGGGGAATCACCACCAAGAACCACCACATTAAAAGAAGTGGTAGGGGCAGGGTGGTCAGTCAAAGCAATGAGGGTGGGGGATACAGCAGCTAGGGAGTATAGGCAGGCAGAGCAATGAGGGTGAAGGGTGAGCAGAGCAGTGAGGTTAGAGTTTTAAGGAGGGGGGGCAAATATGCAGAGCAGTGAGGTGACAGTGAAATCAACGGATAGAGAAAGGCGGCTGGGGGTGGTGTCAGAAGCCAGAGGACTAAGCAGAGACCAGTGAAGGAATCTTCCTGTGATTTTGATCTAGACCAGAAGCTAATATGGTACCTAAATTTAGCATCAAACAGCTTTGGACTATCCTTTTGCATCCATTCTTGTCAACAACTGAATGTCCTTTTGAATTTAATGTTGTGCCATTAAAGAATAGTACTAGTCATATTTGTCCTCAGCTCTTCCCCAGTAGCTGATTGAGTGCCTTCTGACCCAGGGATTCCATTTCCCAGCACTATATCTTTTTTGTTTTGGGATTGTTTCATCATACAGTGAAATCAACGGATAGAGAAAGGCGGCTGGGGGTGGTGTCAGAAGCCAGAGGACTAAGCAGAGAATCTTCCCGTGATTTTCTCATAAGTCCCCACTTGTTCTTTTCTGCAGCTCTGAAAGTAATTATGCAACTGTCTAGCAGAAACTGGTTGTGCATGGTGATTACTGCTGGCTCAGATGAACTCATCTAAAAACACACACAATTAAACCCTGGAGCAGGTAATCATTTTGATCTAGACCAAAAGCTAATATGGTACCTAAATTTAGCTTCTAGCCACCGATTAAGTTATCACAAAGGATCAGAACATAAAAAGAAATAATACATTTTGCAATTAGATAACTCATGTGCGTGTAAAGTGCAGTCACATCTCAGAGACAGATCACGTTTGAAATTTGAAGAGAGATGGAGTGTCTATTATATAAGCAGTAGACAAACTTAGAATAAGAAATAGTTTAAAATTGAATGAGAAAGTTTTAAAATTGTATATACATGTATTGCGATACATATAAATGTACTACAATGTAGAAATAGAATTAATTAATTAATTAATTAATTATATTTTATAAGTTTTGAATAT
>NW_015176020.1:249239-268205 GCF_001447785.1 Gekko japonicus | reverse complement strand
ACTACTACTAATAATAATAATAATAATAATAATAATAATAATAATAATGTGGATTTTGAACAAAGTATATTTTATTTTTCATTGTGAGATATATAGTAGACTTTCCTTTAAACTTTGGTATATTAAAAGCTATAGCTAGTATGCAGAAATGTTGAACTATGAAATATAGAATATGTAGTAATGATGAAATTAATAACAACACCAACAAAATAGATAAGTTATGGAACTTGAAATTTAAAATGTCTGAAGTAAGGATTATTGTACTTTATAGTAAATCTTAAAAATTATAATGAAGGCTGGGGAGAAATGCTCTCTGTTCTACATACCTTGTAATGTATAATAACCTCTGATTTATATAACTTGTTACATAATCCCTTCTATATCATTATCTTGTTTTCTAAAAAAAATTTAAAAATGAAAAAATAATGTGCTGTCACATCAACCAATTTATGGAAACCCTGTAAGGTTTTCAATGCAAGAGACTAATAGAGGTGGTTTGTCATTGCCTTCCTCTGCATAGTGACCCTGGAACTTCTTGATGGTCACTCATACAAGTACTAATGCCCACCCTGCTTAGCTTCCAAGATCTGACGAGATTGGGCTAGCCTGGGTCATTCAGATCAGGGCAATTACCTAATAGCTAAATAGATAGTAGGATATCTAAAAAGATCAGAAATGTCTTAATATATGACTTGTCATTCTCCGTTACTTCAAACAGCAAGAAGCATCACAGTACAATACAGAGTATATATCTGATATTAAGCCAGGAACATAACTTTTCCCACATTAAATCACTTCTCCTCAATTAGCTGTTGCTCAACTAGTTGCATGTCTTTAGATTAAAGTAGTTCAGGCAATCAGGGTGACATGTAGCCTAAATATACATTGCCTCAGCAATGATGAGGGCATGCTTGGAGGCCAATGACTTGGCTTACTGATGACTTCAAAGATAGCTTTTTTCTAAAAAAAACTGCTGAGGACATTCTCCTCAGAGGAAAGTGAAAAGGAAGATTTCATGATCCTTTCTGGTATAAATCAGCAGTTGAGGAACACAATAATAGTTTTAAGTGATAAAAAGTGGCCCCACTGGTGGACCTCCTGATGGCACTGGTATTTCTGGCCACTGTGTGATACAGACTGTTGGACTGGATGGGCCTTTGGCCTGATCCAACATTGGCGTCTCTTATGTTCTTAAGTGATCTGAATAACTGTTCTAACTACAAGTTATCATGGCTTGGCAGGATTTCAGTAATCAAAATGAAAATCCTGTCAAAAATTCTTTTTATTATGACTATTCTCCCATTAGAAGTTAGTAAATTTGTACTACAGAAAATTCCAACTGTATTTGATAAATTCATCTATGATAAAAAGAAACCTAGATTACATCATGAAGTAATGCAGTAAACATGATGACTATTATGATGCTACAAGTGGGGGTCCCGTGAGACTTGCAGTGGGCAGCCCATATCCTTCTCTACTGCTGAGCTGCTACAGGGGAGAGCAGAAGTGAAGGGTTTAAAAGGCCCTGGATCTGCTCCCTGCTACTTCAAGGACGAGGGGCAGAACTGGAGGGTTTAATGGCTCAGAGCCATTTAAACCTAACAGCTGAGTGGCGGGAAGCAGTTTTTTTGTGGAGAGCAGAAAGCAGGGGGGTTAATGGCTTCTTTACCTGGGACATTTTAAACCTGTTTTCTGCTCTTTACGAAACACCATGAACTGCATCAGAGTTCGTGGAGCTTCTCATGTTCGTGAGCCGGTTCATACCCATCCCTACTGAAGCCTTCCAACAAAATAATTTTGGTGTCTGGGTATAAACAAGTTTGAGTAGAATAACAGTTATTATTAAAGATGGTACTATTAGGTCCTTTGTGGACATACCACATAGTCAGAAAGATGTAGTCTTGCCATTTTTCAATATTTACAAATCAGAAATTTTACAGAGTAAGAAAACTTGTATAAATATATCTAGTAGTTTTGAATTAATTCAATTACACCCTTACAGACAGAGTTCTTAGTGGCAGCAACCATGTACACTGTACTTCCTGTTGCATAATTAAAAATAACTGTTTATAAAGAAAGATGGGGAAAGGACCTGTTAGTGTATATTTCAGAAAGCTAGTGGATCAGTCTTCCTAAGGATATTAAAAGATCTCAATGAAGATGGCAATAAGGGAAAATATTCTAATGCATTTTCATTCATATCTGGTGGCAATTTCCAATTATAAACATCAAGATATTTAAGCTACCAAAAGAAACCCTTCATATAAAACTACTATAGGATCCTGGAACCACTCTTGTCATGCCAAAAGGGGTTCCATTTAGTAAGATATATCTTATGGGAAATCTATTCACTGCTGATAGAATGTCAATAGCCCATGCACATGTAAAAACACCTGAAATGGACAAGCGAGTAAGGAAAGTATGGTACATGATACTTGTGGGGGAAATTTCTGTGTACAGCACTCTGTGAATGATAAAATAATGCAGCATTTTCAAGGTAAGAATTGGTCAGAATTGGTTTACCATTGCTGCCTTCTGCGCCCGTGCCATCTTCCACTACTGCTGCTGCCCAGTAGCTACCCTTCAAGGATTCGTCCACCCCCATCACCAGTGGAACTGTCTGTTTTCACACTTACAACTCAAAAGGCATTCTGCTGAAGAACCTGTTGTTAACAGAGGCACTGAGACTGTAACTTCAAATTTGTCCTTGCAGTTTCCCCCCCAAAAGGCCTTCACAGTTTGCCTCTGTTAAGCTGTGACAGCAATTTGTCACATCTAACAGTCAGATGATGACCCCCTATTCTAAGTGATTCAATCTGACACTTTCTTTCCTTAGTGCATTAGCCTATCTAAAGTGTTACACACACTGACACCTTTATAAGCTATCTGCATTTAAATTATGGGAAATCATTTTCCCTATATGAAAGTCACACGGCTGCTTGGCTTGGATGGTGTCTAAGAGATAGCTGTAGCCCATATTCACCTACCAGAAATAAAAAGCAGCAATGTTTTAGAGTTTTTAATTTGCTTGGTTTTCCTGCTATTGGTGTACTATGTAATATTTATTCTACCCTATGATATTGAAATGTGTTGGGTAGCTTTCTTTTAAAGTTGAAAAAAGTCATGGTTTTGCAAAGATAATATGCTACTGAATTAGGTAGCTTTAGTTCACATCTAATTTAACAGACTTCTGTACTGCAAAGGGTATTCCACATTCCAAGCCGTTTAAAAGTTTTTTAAAAGGAGGAGTATACATGGAAGATTGCCTCTTTCTTCCAGAGGGATTACTTTAAAGGAAAGGTTGTGTTTAGATTTGGAGAGGCAGGCCACCAAGCTGAGTCATTTGTAGTCATTCTGCACACTGGCAGTATGAGAGATATTTCTAGTAACCTGTCAGCTGAATTGTCAACACACAGACAAGACGTTTTCTGGGAAAGCTGGACTAAAAATAAAAGTGCTACTACTAACCTACTGAGCAGTGTCTGAATATTATCTCACTATGTTTTCTACTTCATTTCTCCCCTCCAGCCAGCATGATGTAGTAGTTAAGAGCAGCAGATTCCCCGCTCCTCCACATGAAGCCAGCTGGGTGACCTTGGGCCAATCACAGTTGTTTCACAACTCTCTCAGCCCCACCTACTTCACAAGGTGACTGTTATGGGAAGAGGGAGGGAAGCCAATTGTAAGCTACTTTGAGACTCCTTAAGGTAGAGAAAAACAGGGTATAGAAACTAACTCTTCTTTTTCTTCCAGCCCTGGCCTTATCCCCCCTTTACAAAATAGAGTTTGACTGAAGCAATCACGGTTTGAAGAACAGATCTGCACTATGGCCTTTCTGCTTGAAACACAAGAATAGATCAGTCCATGACTGAAGGAATCTGCAGCCATCTCAAATCAGTATTTATATGTTCTCTATAAATACTCAAAGTTCGTATTGTCTACTGTTTACATTCCCAGAACAAAATTATGTATAGATTTACAAAGCAGTTTTATATTTCAACTGTGTGGTCCTGACAGCCAGCTTGAGCCAATGCATTTTTGCACAGACAACAGAGTTCTAAACTACCTATAGTTTGTAAGATTCTGTATAATGAGCATGACCTAGAACAGACTTTAGGAAGGGGCTACGTAGAGAGAAGGAGACATGCTTAGTTCTTAATACCTGGCCTCATTGAGAGACTGTACCCAGACCAGTGGCACTGCTCAGTGCATCCCTTTGTTTTCTTCAAGAGAACAGCTGCAATGGAATTTTATGGGGAGGGGGGAGTACTGCACTGAGCGACAAACTGCAATGACGATAGAAGCTTGTCACTATCTCAACCAGAACTGGCACAGACTCCTTCCATTCCATTCCTTAAATCAGTTCCAGAAGTCCTGCTTATTTCTCATGCCTCCTCCAAACACAGAAGCTTTCACTGGTGAGTTTTATGAAGAATCCTATTAATAATTAAATTCAACTGCTGCCCCCAAACAAAAACAATTTTAATAGTAAGGAATCACATGATTACTTGTAGCCAAAACCTTCTGCAATGCAGCTATTTTCTCCCTAACAGTGCAGAATGTTAGTGCCAAAGCAGATGACCTCAGCTATTGCCAAGGGACAGTGATGGAACAAACTAGAGTCAGAGATATCTAAAAATGCTTGACCAAATGGGTTTAAGGATTACAGTTGTGCCCGCAAGATAAACAAATATAAATGTTAGAAATTCTAGTGAAATATGCTTCAAGTGCTCATGTCCAAGTCACCATTTTTGCATAGTTACTCCTTAACCAAAGTGGGTTGTGAAGACCACCATGAGCAAAACAGATTTACACCATTTCTGACTGCTTAAATATTGCAAGAATAAGATTAGGATTCGTTTGACCAGGAGCATTAGTATACCTTTAATATTGGATACTTTCCCTAAAAACTTCAAGAAGGCAATAGTATGACCTTAGTGGGTTTTTTTGTTTTGTTTGTTTTAAAAAACCTTCTCTGGCGAACAATAATTTGGTCAAGTATAAGCCTATGACATGCCTGCCATTCTTGGGCAAGATAACTGAGTGGATGGGGGTAGAACAACTCCAGACATGCCAGAGTGATGCTTCTGCCCTTGACCTCATTTCATTGGCCTGATTGTGAGACAGAGATGGCATTAGTTACAGTGATTGATTTCACATTACAGTTAGATCCTCTGTATTGACTTTGCTGGATCTAGCAAAAGCCACTGACACTATTTTCTTTCTTTCTTTACATTATTTATAGTCCACCATTCTCACTGAGACTCAATGTGGATTATATAGTGTAAGTCAAATGCAATCGACAGGATGGGACATCCAATAAAGAGTGCAATATGGTTTGGATTGCAGAAATCTGAAAACAAGCAGAATTCTTAAAACAGAACTGAAAACAACCCTGTCTGTTTTATTACACTGATTAGGAAGAAAATAGGGGTTACAGACATGGCACTGCAGAGGATTTGATCTTTTTTTCCTGACAGAAAAGGAAGAGATGCAGAAATGGTTGGCTGGCCTCTTAAACCAAGGTGTGCCCCCAAGGGTTTATTTTGTCACCATATTATTTACCATACACATCAGAGCATTAAATGAGAGCCTCTGGTGTTTTGCATGTAGGTGTCATACTTGAATGACTGCCTCGCCTTGTATGAACCCACACGATGGCATAGGAACTCAGTTTAGCTAATCTTTTGGTGGTGCTTTCAGTTTGGCATTATTAGATACCAGGAGGAGAGACAGAAGCAGGTTATATAATTTTAAATGAATAAATATGCTGATGATATCTAGCTATATTTTAACTAAACCTACTAAACTGTTAATGGTCTAAGACACAAACAGTGGGTGGCAGAGTTGAAATTAAACTGAAATTAAATTAACACAGTCAGTAGAACTAGTGTTTTAGAACAGACTGACCTTCATCATGCCTTAGATATCCTGAATTCTACTTTCTATGAGCATATGAGCAATTTTGAGGTGATTCTAGACACAAAACTATACTTTAAAATAAATTCTTTAAAAACAAATATAAAAAAGGGATAAAAATCCAACGGTGTAAGAAAGATAATATTTATTAGATGATAATAAAGTAAAAGAAAAAATACATATTCCAAGCCCATATAAAAATTATTTTATCCTATTACTATCTAATCAATATTCTCTTCCTTGCACCATTGGTTTTTTGACCCTTTTTGTATGGCTATTGGTGCAGCCCTTGATGCCTTTTTCCTTTAAAAACAAAGCCTTGGCAAAGAGTATATTTTTCCAGCTACATTTGGTTAAGAAACTGTCCTCTCTTTTTGGCTCACCTGATCAGGCCAAGATGATCCACACTAGTAATCTCTACTCTGGATTACTCTATTATGCCCTCAGTAAAGCTATCCTCAAGGCCAACTCCGAAGCTTTAAGTGGTGTAAAATATGACTGCTCATTTGCTTACTGAGGTAGAATTTGATCATAAAGTCACAACACAGAAGCAATTGTGATGGTGTCCTAGTTGCTTCTGGGTTCAGTGCTGGTTATTACCTATAAAGCTATTCTTGCATTTCTGACCACTGTAGGTAAGCTCAACAATGTCTGACTGAGGTCCACCAATCAACATCTTTTGGTGGTCCCCGGCCCCAGGGACATCCAACATGCCTTGACCAGGGACAGGGCCTTTTTGACCCTGGCCCCTGCCTGTTGGAATGACCTCCCGTGTGAGATCAGGGCCCTGCGGGATTTATTACAATTCTGCAGGGCCTGCAAGACAGAGCTCTTCTGCCGGGCTTTTGGTTAAGGCAGCAAACGTTCCCCCCCTCAGGCCCCCTCCATCTGTAGCCTGGGTCTACCTGTAGCCTGGGTCCTTGGGATCCTAAATTTAAAGATCTTTATACCAAAAATTGATTTTAACATCATCAACCACTGAAGCATCTGACTTTTATTAGAGTGGTATGGTACTTTGACTTATGTGTTGTGTTGTTATGTCATGTTATTTTACATTGTGTTTTAAAATGGTTTTAATTGTATTGCACTTTTACTGTTGGAACCCACCCTGAGCCTGTCAAGGGGAGGGCGGGATACAAATCTAATAAAATAAATAAATAAATAAATAAATTTCTTCATTAAGGGTAGGCCGGATGGCGTCAGCAAAACCAGTCTTTATTCATGGCCACTTGGAACAGCCTCTCTTACACTGTATATCATAGTCCTTTTTTATTTAGCCTTCTGGAAAGCCTGTAAAACCTGGCTATTGCAGCATGTTTTCTGCTGATAGTCAATGGAGTGAAGAATTCTTTAATATTGAGATGCTATTAATTACTAAACTTGTTGATTTATAAAACTGTAATTTATTGCTAATGCAATAAAGCTTATGATTGATCGACTGATTGAAAACTGTAATGAAACAGACCACTTAAGCCATGTGGAGTCTTCAGCTGTTTATTTTTTCTACGAGAGAAGGATTCAAAAATACAATCCATCACCTACAGTATGAAATGGTATAACCCACTAACTGCTGCACCATGTGAATGATAATAATTTATTGCTGCCTTGAGTATCTCAGGATCTTGGCAAGCATTTTTCTGCATTTCCTCCTGAACTTTGGTTCTCCCTACGGTAAGCAGAGAAACGTACATTGTTCAAATCAGCTGAAATAACATAGAAGATAAAATGTTAGCATATGTTAAGGAAATATCCTAATAATGCAACTCTGAATTGCTCCCAGAAATTATCTCAACTCCAACAAGGCCTCTAATTGAAACTGATTACAGGTGCTTCTATTATTGGTCAGCATTTGAGCATGAATGGATTGACATAGTTCTAAAAGCACCTCTTAAGATGCAAATTTGATCCTGAAGGAAGAACACGATCTTCTTGGCTGGGCACATCACCTACCTGCCAGTGTATGGCTATCTGAACTGAGTTTCAGCTTCTTAGCTCTCATGCAATCCATTACTAGTTCCAGGATGTTTACAATATGCACTGTTACAGGTGAATTAAATGAAAAGGAGTAGAACTGAGCACCATCAGTGCACAGATGACACGTCTGGATGATCTTTCCTAATGGTTTAATGGACATATTACATAGCATAGAGACAAGATGGAACTCTGAGGTTTAATAGATCCCACTGGACAGAGCATAAGTGTTCCAGTGTCACCTTTTAAGGTCTTCCACCAGTAGGCTCAGAACTACTAGAGTGGAGTGCTTTCCACTGCCAATATGGACAAGTGACCAGAAAATACTATGGTCAATGATTTAAAAATCCAACAAGTCCAAGAGAATCAAAATTTTCCAGACAAAATTGTCAATCCAGGGTGACCAAGGCAGGTTCAGTCACAAAAGTGGGGCAGAAGCCTGACTGCAATGGATCAAGAAAGATGTGCCATCCAAAAATGCGTAGAAATGGGCAACCAATTCATCTCGCTCCCAAAAGGGGTGTTTTAACTGGGTAATAGTTGGATATAATCTGAAGCCTCCATAGGATCTGAGACTGCCCCCTCTATTAAAGCATTCCACATCTCCTGGACGCATCTGGTTAATCTTGTTGACTGGATATTATAAGCTGTGATGGGCAAGTGTTGAACAGTCAGATGGTATGTCACACCTCTTCAAGCACCCTCTAAATATCCTTGGCCTGAAGTGATTGTAGCTCACCCAAGCATAATCTATTTCAATTAAAAAGATTTTAGAAAGTTTTTGCACAATTAACAGACTGATAGAAAAACTTGGTGCATCATTAACGGTGTACAGTGAGAGCATCTACTTAAATGCAGTTTCATAAAACATGACAGTAAGCCATCATTGCAGAGATATGACTCTGGCATCACAGCCACATATGCAAGTGAAAAGGTTCTTCAATAAACACATCAGATAAACACTTCTGCAGTTTGTTGCTGTTTTTCAATAAAAGAAAAGGCTTGCTTACCTAATGATTGGAAGAGTTCAGTCATTTTTGGGTGATCCCAGCAAGTTGTTTGAGTCTGGTGACTGTGTGAGAAAGAACCATGCATATTTTCAGCCACCAAAGAACAAAAGTTTGGTACAGTTACAGAGGGCTGGTAACAAGTCCTTTAATCAGCTTTAATACTGACTTACAAATGGACAGGATCCAAGGAGCCATACAACTAGGTCAACAAAATGAAGGGAAATGGGGGCATGCGTTTACATTAGTAGTCTCAGAGACCAAACTATAACCCAGATTTTAAAATCTGTGATATGAGCATGAGAGCCTGCTGCATAAAAAGGGCCAAGGTATCCTTTGGGTAAACAATAATTTGATTACACATGGAACAGTTCTGTATTTATTATTAATCTTTTGTCTCCCCATACTGGTTTTCTAACTCTGACAATAACAACCTTAAATACACATAGAAACTAGTAATGAAATATATATATTAAAAGTAGAGGATATTCTTCTTGTTCAAATAATGAAGCAACAACTGAACTTCTACAATGCAACATTCCATCCTATATGCAGCTTGGCTTCCTCATAACTGAATGGCAGTTTCTGTTATAATATATAAATGATTTATGTTTTGATTCTTAGCTATTAATTAAGCCTGTTTCCAGTTATCTAGTACTGAGGTTATCCAAAGCTAAATTTCAGCTATTTGATTGGCCTGAAACAGTTTGGAGGTCGATTCCAAGCCTTCTTTTTCAGGGAACAATTTCTAAACCTCTTCTTTTCAAACTTTTACAGCTATTATAGTGCCTCTTGTATGAATAAAATTTCAGTTTCCTATATGCATATAGTGTTGCAACATAACTATTTTGTGGCATAATTTGATCTCTGGTTTTGAGAAGAATATTTACAAGTGCCATTCTTTTTTCTATGATATGGCATACGTAACCCCTCTGGGTAGTTGAAAAATTGGTTATCCATTTTGACTATGCTTTGTGTCCTTTCGTTTGAAGTGAGAGAAGTACCAAATAGAAGACTGTTACCCTGAGTTCAAGATCTTTACACTGGCTGCCAGTTTGTTTCCATGCACAGTTCAAGGTGTGGTGTGAAGCTCTGAAGCTCTTCATCACCTGGTATTTGTGATATTTTCTCCACACCACTTATGTGACTATATCGTTTCAGAGGCTCCACAAAGGAGAGTTCTTTCATCATGCTTTCAGTAGCCCTTAAGTGAAGGTTGTGCTTTCCTTTATTTTGTGTATTTTCTGTTGAGCCCAGTTAAGTGAGAGAAAATATATAAATAGTTAAATAAATAAATGTTCTATTTTCATATTTTTGTGTTAATTGTTGTACCTTGGACAGGACCAAATTTCAGAGCACTAGTTCATTGGGAAGTACCTCAGCCTTCAAGTTTGTGAAGAACAACACCCTCTCACTCTAAACAAAATTACACCCTGTCAAATCAAATTATTTAAAACCAAGAAACTAAATGAGATTATTTTATCCTGAATGAAGGCATTTCCCCAATATTCCTAACACAAATTACAAATGAAAAATAGCAGTATAGATAGATACATACTCATCTTACAAAGTGACCTTTAACTTTCTCTCATCCTCAAGATCGTAGAGAAATTAGTTTAATGTACTACTACACTTAGTTTTATAGCATTCCAATGCAATGAATATTATAATTTAATCCACCATTTAACCCATCAAAATCTTATGTATCCAACCATACAAGTAAGATAAATTTAGCTTGCTCACAGAGCTTTCAAATCTAGTGCCATCCATTTCTCAACTTCTGTTTCCATATATTAATGGCCTAGAAGATTCCTTATTCCTGTATAAATTTAAATCTGATTAACTAGAAAATTAATTTCACTAGACCTGTTTTATATAACACCCTTAAAATTGCCACTGTGGTCCAATATTATCAAGTGGCAAATTAAGCATGATTTAATGAAGCAATAAACCATATTTTTCATTCTGCTTAAACTTTTTAAGATCTGGGGAAATTGCCTTTTTCCTTCTTTGTTTTTTTAATTTTTGTAACATTTGCCTGTTGAAGGGTTTCAAAGAACTAAGAAGCCTGCATAATGTTTTCTGTCATTTGGGCTGGTCTAAATAAAAGGCATTACATGATTTTGTTTCTTTTTCTGGATTTTGCATGGGTGAATACAGCTGTTTTTCAGCAGAGCAGGGTACTGGAATGGAGAAGGAAGAAGCTAAGCCTGGCAGCTGGAGCCGCCTCCTGATTCCCAGCTGAAGGTGTAGTCTGGCCTTTTACACCCTCAGGCCTTAGATATATAGAGAAAAAGGTTGTGTGTACCCAGGTCCTTCTCCTTCCATCAAAGAGCTCCATGCTGTCTGTCTGTGTGGCCCGAGACAGGAGCAGCCTCAAACACCGCCCCATTGGCCTGAGGCTGAGAGGATTTAAATAGGCTCTCACAGCCTTTATATGCTGCACTTCCCTACTGCTTGGGCCAATCAGCCCTTAGAGGTTTCCTCCAGCTGGGACCCTACTCCTTTGTCCTCTCCTGACCAATCAGATCTCTAGCTGGGTCTCTACCCCTTGGATGGGTTGGGTACTCATTGTGCACCCCCTGGAATTCCTGCTGGCCAGTGGAGAAGCTGGACCAGTTGGGGAGCACCAAAACCCCACTGGTCAGCTGAGCTGTGGGAAAGGCACCAGCCTCTGACTGTCATTGAGCTGTTTCTGTCACCCTGGGGTGGCTCACCATGGTAAATGGGGGCATCAACTGGAATGAAGTGGAATGCCCTGCCTACTCCTGACAGCTTTCTTCTAGACTTACACTGCAAGTAGGTAATTCATAAAATGAAGGAACAAAATCCACCAGGAAGTTGTCTTATGAGAAACTCAATGAAAAGAAGTAGAACTGAGCATCAGCACACCTACCAGCTTTACAAGTCTAGCTAATTTTAATGGAGACTCTATCAGAAAAAGCTGCAGAAAAATTTACACATGACTTAATATTGTCTTTTTAAATTGAACTCCGCAGAGATTTTGTGAGTATCATATCCTTGTGCTGCCTGACCTATCATAATGTTCAGAAATTAATACACACGCAGAATTTATGGACAAGAATGATTCCTTAATCCAATCTTCTGTCTGTTAGTATGGGGAGAAACAAAAATTAGGAAAACAACATACAAAATGACCCACATGAATCCATATGTTTCCAAGTCTCTGCTGAAAGACTGATGTAGGGCCGGACTAATCCGAGTTGATTTATAACTAGAAAAAAAATTAAATGGGACAATGAACAGGGTAAGGGTTAGCGTCCAAACACATGGAGATTTCTTCTGATTATAAGGTCAGGCAACTATCATTTATCACAGATATTCTCAAAACTGATATTTATATTATTATGTAACTATATACAGAAAGGCCTGAGTTGGATAACCTGATCTCATCATAGCCTGATCTCATCATATCTCAGAAACTAAGTCAGGTCGGCCTGGTATTTAGATGAGACCTCCAAGGAATAACAGGCCTGTGACCTGGAAGCAGCCAATGGCAAATTACTTCTCTTAGTCTCTTGCCTTGAAAACCCTACGGGGGTCGCCATAAGTTGGCTGTGACTTGATGGCACATTCCACCACCAGCATGCACATACAGAACTGGTACTCAGAACAGGAATAAATGTAACAATACCTAAAGCTTTAATATCATATGATTATTATTTTCAAAACTTCAGAAGTAGAAGGAGGTATTCAATTGTACAATATAGATTTTTTCATAAAGGCAAATATATGTTGTTCATAACATATTCAAGCAGCTATTAAACCCCTAAGCTATAGGTGGAGTTGATATAAACAAGTATACTTTCAAAGACATGGTCTAGTACATAGCTACTACCTTGACTGAGTTCTATTGCTTGCTCTGTAGTTATTGATTCATAGTAAAATCAAATGGTACTGTTTCTTAATGTGTCAAAGAAACAACAAAAAACTAGTATCTAATTCCAGTTAGAAAAGTCTTCTAAGTGCAGCTGAATCAGTTTTATTGATAGTAATTCTTGAAAACATATTGATTCACTGACGGGTTGCACTAGAATATCCATGTGTAGTAAATAGATACCTTGGAGTACATTAAAAATATCAGATTAAGAATTACTGATACACTGCAGATTGCTTCTTGCTTTTCTGCACTGTGAGCTGAAATACTCCTTTGCTTGAAAAAAGCATGATACTGATCTAGTACAAGGATCAATTCTATTCCAATTAAGTTTTAGAGGTTAATAGTAATTTAGAAAAGTAACAAGGAATGCACAATGTATTAGTATTTACTAAACAGATACATTTTATGCAGAGTTGACTGTCAAATACAGCTGACTGTTACTCCTAATCTGAAGCTGTATTAAGCACATGGGCAGCCCAAGGGGTTTTGGTGCCCCCATCCCCAATTCAATAGAGAGAAAAGTGCTGGAATGTGGGAAGCTTGCAGCGGCTGAGCTGTCCCTCCCATGGGCAGGAATGGAACCCTTAGGACTGCAGTAGGACAGGGCCATTCAGTCGTAGCTAGGTCAACAGCAGAACCACTGCAGTATCGATCTTATCTAGGGTTGCCAGACCCCCGGTCTGAGCAGGGGTACCCCTGATTTCGGGGGTTCCTTCCTGCCACCAGTCAGCTGGCAAGCAGAGGGAAGCCCCCCCCCCAAGAGCAACCATCCGTGGCTACCCCTACTGCAAGATTTAAAGGACCCTCCAGTTGACTGGCGGGAGCACATGGCTTGCTGATCAGCTGTAGAGTCCTTTAAATCTTGTATGGGGGAGGGAGGGGGGAGAAGGCTGGCTGCACATGCCTGCACTCCAAGTAATGAATTTGCAGCTTGGAGTGCAGGCACACATGGCCCCCCACTTCTTCCCAAAAGCATTTAAAGAGACCCTTTAAGTTCTTTTGGGAAAAAGCGGGGATGCCGGTCCCCAATGTGATGATGTCACTTCTGCATGACATCATCATATTGGGGACATCCCCACCCCTTCCAGTAATGCCCCCCAAAGTTCCTGGCCAGGGACTTGGAATGACCTGGTGGCCCTAATCTGGCATGTCCTGAGCTACACCAGCACCACCTAGGGAACTGTGTAGCTGCTGTCAGGGAGCAGAAGGCCTTAGATAAGGCTCTTTATAACAGTGGCTATGGAGCAGACTGCAGCCAAGCATGTTCACCAGCGTGCACTTGGTGCGTACAGCCTGGCGTAACTGGAAAAATGTCAGTCTAGCAACTTTTGTGATCTGGGCCTCCATTGATACGGAGGCATCCAGAATCATGCCCAAGCTCTTGACAGTTGGTGCCGGTGTTAAGGGCACATCCCAAACCTGAATTCTTGCCCAGCCACAGAACCTCCATCTTGCCTGGATTCAGTCTCAGCCAGCTCTGTTTTAACAATCTCACCATGGCCTCCAGCCTCTCAGCCAAAGCAGCTGGGGTGGCATCCGGCCAGCCACCGATCAACAGATGTAGCTATTTAAATCATTTGCCCGTTTCAGTGCTATTTTAATGCAACCATCAAATGGAAAATACACACACACAGAAAATCAACTCAATTATTATAGCAGATGCCATGTCACATCTTTATATCCCCTTTGATGGTCATTATGATTAAGTATGGTGAAGCTATAGTTGATATAGTCAAGTGAAAAAGGCAAGTCAAGTGAAAAAGGCAACTTTCCTTGATTGCATAAATTAATTGCAGAGCTAACATAGTGTGCTGCTGAGCTGTCAATAATTGCTAAGAAATACAAGCCCAATCCCCAGTGCCTTAAAATTCTGAATTTAACATAAAACACAATTAAGCATTAGGTCTGTTTCCCAAAGTCATCAAAACTATTATACTCCCCACTTTGTTCTCTTATAGAAAAAAGTAATGTAATTATAACAAAAGCTAAAAATAGCAAAACTGATGTGCAAGAACAAGAATAACAGGCATTTTGACCTCTAGGATGGTCCTGGCATTGCAGGTGAACACAATCTAAAGTACACAGAAGATGCTCGTTTTTCAGTGACAGATTGTGGTGCCAATGCAGAAGAACCCCAAAGGAGGATAAGGAACAGTGTGTGGTTGGGTAGCCTCTGTTCTGGCTTCCAGAATGTTGGGCAATGGAGCAAAAGACCCTTCTCCTAATTTGACCCCATCTTTGAGATATGCGCTCATATGTTCTTCTTTAGGCTGCAATTTTCCATACCAAAATTACCCACATACTATCCTTGTTAATGAATTACCGAATGGAGTCTTTTGTTTTTCTGAAATACAACAATAATCTGTTTTGATCATTCCTGTATTGGGTTTGAACAACCACCATCTGCCTTATCTCTGTCAAACACGCCCTGGGACATCAGGACATCATAACTGACTTCCATCGACAGCAGACTCACCAGACTCAATGGTGGATCCAGGCAGTCAGTCGTGTTGGTCTGAAGCAGTAGAACAAATTTAGAGTCCAGCGTCACCTTTAAGACCAACAAAGGTTTATTCAAGCTATGAGCTTTTAAGACCAACAAAGTACAACATGAAAGCTCATCTCTTGAATAAACCTTTGTTGGTCCTAAAGGTGACGCTGGACTCTAAATTTGTTCTACGGACTCAGTGTTGTTCCTATATGCCTTTTTATTGGATGCAGCAAAGTCCACACAGACTTCCTCATGAGAACAGTTCCCTTCACCCACCATTCTGTGCCCCTTCAAACTTCAGGGAGCTGAGCTGCACCTCTGCCTTGGGGCAATTCCATCAGGCTTGTCCCGGTTTGGTAGCCTTATATTGCCCAGGTTCTTCTTTCTTCCTTCTTTATAACTCCTCAGCTTTATTCGACCTGCTCGCATTCCTGACCTCCCTGTCTCTTCTGACATTGCCCTTTTTTATCCCTGGGGCTCTGGCCATACCGCTCAACCCCAGGACCGCCCTTCCCAGAGCCTCCTTGATCTCTTAGCCCCTTCCTTGCCTTGCCCCACTCCAGCTTGGTTTGCATACAGCTACTACTGTCTTCTCATGAGATACCCTGCCCTATCTTGGAGCCCCTGTTGCCTCCAGAGTTGTCAATCCTCAGTTGGGGGCAGGGGATCACCTAGTTTGGAGTCCCTCCCCCACTTCAGGGCTATCAGGAAGCCGGGGTGGTGGTGGAATGGCTGCCAAAAAGGGTCGCTCTATCATTCCTCCCTCCTAGTCTGTATGGAAGGGAGACACGTTTAAGGGTAGAGCATCCTCTATGTTTAACAGCTGGACTGTGCAGCCTGTGCACAGTGCTGAGTTGTTTGTTAGCGAGAGGAGGTAGGTTAGAGCTCTCCTGGTAGGGTCCAAAGCCTGCCAGCATGTCAGCCTGCTCACCCTATTCCATTCAAGCTGACTGGTTGGCACTCACTTTTTCTTTTACATTTGTGTGTGCGTGGCTGGGTCAGGTGGAGGGGAGGCAGCAACTTACAACTTTACTTAGGTGCCTGACTACACCTGCAGAAGCACAGCTTGAGAACAGTTGCCCCTTGACTCCAGCTGTCCCCTTCTTTAACCGAGCCTCCCAGCAGTTCTTCAATTAGTCCTTACCGTTGGCTGGCAGACATGGAATATTGCTCTACCTCCCACTTGTCCCCTGTGTGTGTGTGTGTGTGTTCATGGCTTCTAGGGCACGTTGCTGCCTGGCCCCAGCTATTCATCATGAAGCATCTGATTCTCCCCCCCCCAGCCTTTCAGTCCTTCTGGAGCAAGTGGCTGTGTGTGTGTGTGCAGGGACTGCTGCAGTCAGTTCTTTGTACAGAACAGGCTCTCTCTCCAGAATGGTGAGAAATCTGAAGGAGAGCTCAGGGCAGCATTGGAGGAAGGCAGCTGCCTCCTGTTAATCAAATACAGGGCAGGACTGCAACAACCCTGACGGCCCGAGCTTCGGTGCTGCATGCAGCTGCCCTCTCCTTGCTGCTCAGACTGAAGGAGTTCCCTGCACCAGGAGGAGTTGGTGTGATTGACAGAGAGAATTTCAGGTGTGTGTGAGCCAGCGTTATTAGGAAGAGGCAAGGAGGAGGGGAGGATGCATTAAAAAAGAAGGGAGGGAAGTTGTGTGTGCGCATGTGTGTGAGAGAGGAGGAAGGGTGAGAGAGACTATGGTCTAAGCAGGTCTACTCAGTAGGCAGTTGGCATGTAAATAATTTGCTTTCCCTTTTCCCCTTGTCTTTAGCATCCATTTGCAAAAGAATTACCTCTTATCTGCACCTAAAGTAAACAAAGTTTGATTCAGGGCTGTGGCCATGTTGGTCTGAAACAATAAGAACAATGAGTCCTTTAAGACCAATAAAATTTAATTCTAGATATAAGCTTTTGTGTGCAGGCACACTTCTTAAAGGTGCCACTGGACTGTTTGCAATCCTCAACTCACTATGAAGCAGCATCTAGAAAGCAACTGAATTACCTGGATGCATGCAAGAAGAGAGAATCCCTCATCTGAGGTGGCCATTGCTATATGGGATACAATTGATGAGCTAGGTAGCATTTAAGGGGGTGATAGCCCTAATATTTTATTTCCAAGACAAACACTCTCAGCCTAACCCACCTCTCAGGTTGGTTATTGTGAGGATAGAATGGAGAAGAAGAAAATTATGTAAGCCCCTTTGGGTCCCCATTGGAGAGAAATGTAAAATACACTTAAAGTAAAGGAATAACATTCTTTGCATCTGTATTTGTATGATCAAATAGCTGTCAAACTGGTGAGTACATTTGTGGGCTCCACCTACAAGGAATGAGAGGCGATCTCTGACTGGATATTTTCCCCTGTTGAGGTACTCAGGGTTGGTTCCCATCAAAAATGTGAGAAGTCATAACAAATGGAGGAGGTCCATCAGACAGTGGAGAGGGTCCTTCAGGCAGTGGCAAAGCAAAAAAGAAAAAAAATACCGTGCAGTTTTTAAAGATGAATGGCTGAGTGAAAGCCAATTCAAACAGCAGAACGTATTTGGTTGCCACAGCAGGATATCTCTGTGTTATGAGGGGAAAGGTGCCCTAATAAATCATGTGAAAGGTATGAAGCCCAAAGAGGTGGAGAACCAGTATAGACAGACACCATTAGTGACCACCTTCTTCGATAAACCAGATTCATCACAGGCGAATCAGGTTACTGCAGCTGAAGTGGTAGAAGTGTACCAGTGTTATACACCATCATAGTTATGCAAGTCAAGACTGCACCAATAAGCTGCTGCCAAGAATGTTGCCTGATTCTGGCATAGCAAAAAAAATATCTTGTGGACGAACAAAAGTCACCACCATTGTGGAGAACATTTTGGAACCAAAATCCATAGAATTGTAGCTAGAGGACTTGAATGCCACACACTTTTTCTCAATAGGATGTGACACGTCCAACAAAGGAAACAGGAAATACTTTGCTGTTGCTGGTTGATACTTTTCTGTAATGGAGGGAATTAAAGAAAGATTACTTGACTTCTATAATGACAATAAGGAGACCAGTGAGGCAATTGCAGCACAGCTCTGTAGTGTGCTACAGGACATGGTCTCAGTTTAGACAGAGTGTCATCTTATGCTGCTGACAGTACTGCAGTGAATTTTGGGAAACACAAGTTAGTGTTTCAAGAACTTAAGCAGCTTAACAAGCGACTGATAGATGTGGGCTGCAAATGCCATGTACTTAACAATTCTCTTAAAACGGGGAAGAGAGCACTGTTAATGTAGAAGTCTTCGTCACACAAGTTCTCATGCCCAGCCTAAGGTACAAACTCCCCAAAGTCCTTCTTTGTGTTTGTAGATATAGAGTATAGAGATCTGATTCGGCAAGGTCCAACGCAGTGGTTGTCACTTATGCCTGCTGCTGAATGGGTTATTCAGTGCTGGCCCACAATGAGGGCACACTTCCTGTCATATGGGGAAGAAGAATGTGAAAAAATTGTGTGGGAAGGATTCAGTCCATAAGGGGAGTCATCTCTTCCTCTGTGTTATATGTATTTTCTACATAATTTGATGGCATTGTTCAACCCCACTTTGAAAAAACTGGAAGATGGGGACAACATTTGCCTGCCTCCAATCTTCTGACACCTCACCTGTTCTCCAAGAATTCTCAAAAATAATGGACAGAGGCTCC
>NW_015176020.1:215757-248900 GCF_001447785.1 Gekko japonicus | reverse complement strand
ATTAACCTAAGCTCATACTGAACTTTAGCTTTCCTAACTCTCTCTCTACTAGCACTGGTTATTTGTTTGTATTCATCCTTGGTTATAAGGCCCTCCTTCCACTTTCTGAATGAGTCTTTTTTATTTTTCAAGTACTTAGAAAGCTATGGAGCCACCTTGGCTTCTTTAGGCTTCTCCCATTTTCCTTCTCATAGGAATCGTTTGTGATTGTGCCTTCAGTATTTCACTTTTAAGAAACTCCCATACCTCTTGAGCTCCCTTCTCCTTAAGTATTTCTGACCATGGGATTCTACCCAGCATAACTTTATCAAAATTTGCTTTCCTGAAGTCCACTCTATATGTCTCACTATGTACAGCTTTTACTTTCCCCAAGACTGTGAATTCCAAAACTACATAGTCACTATTACCCAGGGTGACCACTACTTTCACCTCGTCAACCAGTTCTTCCCTGTTGGTAAGTATCAAGTCCAAGACAGCAGATCCCCTTGTTTCCCTCTCCACTTTCTGGAAAATGAAGTTGTCAGCAAGACAAGTCAGGAATTTATTGGACCTTTCATTCTTAGCAGAGTTGGACTTCCAACAGATATTGAAATTGAAATCTCCCATGACCACCATGCCCCATCTCTTTGAGATCTTTGCAAGTTTATAAAGTCAAGACCAGATTTGCTGAAAGCAGCAAGAAGCCAAGATAAATATTGCTTTCCTTCCCAAAAGCAGAAAGCAGTATAACCACGAGTTTCTCTTGTTTTGTTCACTTGTTTGTCATGTGCTGTTTGCTTTTTTTGTTCTAATTGTTAAATGTTTAAGCTAAAGTATTTTATCTTTAAGTTTTTTTGTTATTTTTGCACTGGAAGGATGCTTAAAAGCCTACAAATAATGTACAGTGGGGAGAAGGTGGGAGTGGGAAGTGATACAAGTAGCATATTAAAATTTGAATTTTGAAAGAAGGAAATTACTTCAGAGAAGAGGCAGGTTTGGAGAAGTGCCCTGAAAGTGCCATCACAGGAAGGGCGGAGGGTTTTGGTGCAGTGTGCTGGAAGTGACATCATCAGAAGGGGTAGAACTTGAGGAGTGACAGCACAACCTTAGACCTGGAAGTGACATCACAGGACATGACATCGCAAAAGTGATGTCACATCTTGCTAAGTACCACCCCTAAAGTCTCCAAATATTTCCTGAGTCAGACCTGGCAACCCTAGCTGCCTTTTGCCCAGTAAGTGGAGCCTCCTCTGGCCTTTGTGCCACACTCTCACTGTCTTTATGTTATCTCAAGCACCTGCTCACCTATTAAAACTGCAAATGCAGACCTCATTGTATACTGCAGATCTGCAGGTGCATGGATACTGCTAGGAACAGTAGGAATAGGTTTGGCACTCCCAAGATTCTCAGGTCACTCTTGTTAAGGTCAAAAGGGAAGTTCAGAATCACTTGAATTAGTCAGAGGGTGGGTTTTTGCCACTCTTTGTAGCTCATTGTATAATTGTCGTAGCAACTATTCCTTTTATCATTGCTTCCCTATTGTTTACTTGTCCCTTGTTTCCACATGGTTTCCCATTGCCTTCTACAACTGCAGTCTCAACATTTCTGTTTTTTGGGAAACTACATTATAAGTTCTGCTTTAAAAATCAAAGTAAATAAAAAAACAAAAAAGAGCCAGTGCAGGATAGTGCTTCATTAGTAGAGCATTGCTAATGATAACATGTTGCTTTCTGAAATGTGTTCTTGGAAAACTGTTTTACTAAAGCAGAATAGGTAGCCTGAACATACTGCAATTGTAAATTTTGTAAATTTGAACATTCAAATCCTAAGTATATAATTGCCTGAAAAAATAGGTATTCCCATACAATTTTGCTTTCCTGAATATCATGCATATTACTATAGCATTCAATGGAATTCATTCGTGGCTCCACCCACCAGGTCACTCTTTGGTAGAAGGTCTCCATATGGATAAACAATGAAGATAAATGCTACTCAATAGTGCGGAAAATGAACATAGATAAGTTTGACTGGGAACATATCAAAACATCCAAGCACGAGTTATTAATGTTTGGTTGAAGGCCGTAAACACAAATGTTAGTACTAATTTCTGATTTAGCTAAAAACAACAACAACAACAACAAAAACCAGGGGTAACCACAACCAAAATGTATATCTTCATTTGAATATTATTTTTCATAACACTAAGCTTGTTCCGTGTATCGTATATATTTATCTATTTACTGAAAATGTAAAGTTGTACTGTATTGTCTGCTATAAACCAAAAATACAAATAAAAAGTTAATTAAAAAAAAGGTCACTCTTTGGTTATAGTAGAACTGGCATATCCTCTTAAAGGTGGTATCTGACCCCTCAATAAGCTGACTTCCCATGTGCTGGCAGGAAACAATTGGTTAGATCCTATTACTCTGCTTAACGAATGGTGAGAGGAAGGCTCTATTGTTGGAATGGAATTGCAGGATCCAACCCCCAATCTCACTTTAAATATTTTGGACCACATGTGTCAATAAAAAAAGCAATGAAAAAGAAAACATTAAAAATAGTCCTATCATTTAACAATGATGGATATTTTTGTTATGTGTATTACCTTAAAAGGGCATGCTGGAGTTCTGACAAACTGAAGCTTTAAATATGATTAATATATTCATCAGAATGCATATGTTCAAGCAATTAAAATTATTTAAATGATTGACAAGCCTAATTTCTACATATACTATCCATATGTATTCCAAACTACACTAGGACATCAGCAAGCACACCACAGTAAAACTATCTGAAAACTGAAAGCACTTTGTCGAATGGCAATAAAAATGACCTCAAGATTTTAGATCTATATTACCTACTGCAGAAAGTTAAGTATTATATTTCTCATCCAACTCTTAAGGGAGATAATATTAATATCTAGGATAAGATTTATTTGGGGACACAGTTTTGTACCTCCAGACTGATAGACATTTACTAAGAATAAGAAAGAACACAATGTCTTTCCTGAAAGAAGGCTTGAAAGATTACAGAGCCATGCTATTTGTTTTATAATATAATAGGTTCTAAAGATTTTTCTGATGATGCTATGGGATTTTTCTGAAGCAAACAGAAAAATAACCAGTATGGCAATGAATTTTGATATTAGGTTGAAGATGGTGCTGAGGCATCATCACTGTCCTTACTAAAGTATCCTCCGGTATATAGAATTCTATTTTGGTCATGGACTCCCCTGAACATTCCAACATGCTCCAAAATCAGTTCGCTCTCTGATCTGTCATTCAGAGGGTCTCCCTATCCACTGGCTGCTTTGCCTGAGTCCTGCCTCCAACATTCTAAACAGTTTGCTCTTCCTCTCCCCCCCACAGCCAGTCAGAACACAGAGGTAATTTGCATATGTGGCATGATTTGCCTTTGCCTTGGAACACAGAGGTCGTTTGCATATGCGGCCTCACTGGCCTTTCCCTCTAACATTCTAAACAGTTTGCTGTTGATGTTCTGAGGTGAAATAAATTTCCCCTTAGTGTCTGTTTGGGGAAACCATGGTTGCAAATCTCCAGGTGAGGGCTAAAGATCACTCAGATATTTGATAGTACACCTATCTACGGCAGCAAGAATATTATATGCAAATTATTGGAAACAAATGGAAGCACCAAAGAAGCAAGAATATGTGAATAAACTGTTGGAGACGGCTGAAAATGACAAGTCATCGTTGATGAGAGGGACAGCAGACCCAACATTTCAAAAGACATGGAAAAAACTGTATGACTGGTCCAATAAATGCATAGTTTAAAGTAATGGAAATTTTGGTATTATTAATCTCGTTTAGTTAATTAGAAACTATGGTAAAAAGATAAGAGTGTACAGAAACTTAAGCAAACCTATAGAAAGTGATTTAAGAAAATTGTTAAATATGGTAATAGAGTTATACTGATCTCTTTGTATGTGTTATGTATGTAAATGGATGTTTGTTATATGTTGTATGTATGTTGGTTTGTGTATAATATGAAAAGTAATAAAAGTGTACCTAATGGGTACTTAAAAAAAAAGAAAATACTTATTGCTTCTTGAAAGTATTCTAGCCTTGTCATGTTATCAGCATGCCAATTTCCTACCTGTAGGGGATTTTTATGCTCAGACATTCAGGCTGGGAAGATTATATCATCACTGTTTCTCAGCATGGACATTTACTCTACAAAACTGGATGCAGGTGCTCAAAACAGCTTCTCTCTGGCTCCAAACCTCTGTCCTTTGAAGATTAGCCATAGTCATAGCCTAAGCATTTTCCATGAGCATTGCAAGGCTTCAAAAAAAAAACAAAAAACTTAAGCAGGATTTCAGAGGTGTGGGCATATTTTACCAGTGTATTTTTTTTGTTTGTACTTAAAGTGGCTTATATTTTGGTATTGAACAATTCTTGCTACATGACATAAGGACTATGGGATCAGAGTTGGCAACCGTGTAATCAGCTATGGAACTACTTTCCAGACCCTTGGAACCCAGAAAACATGGCACAGGAGGAGGTGCTTTTCTACCTTAGCTGCCACTGCATAACACCCCCCTCCCCCTCAAAAAATAAGTCAGAGGTGGAGAGAACCATATCTGTTACCATGAGGCTGTCCTCCCATTCTACCCACTTGGGGCAGCAAAATGACTTGAGACAGCCCTGCCTTATAGCTAAGCAGAAGGAAAGAAACATGGCTTGCCTCCCTCCATTTTCCACTTCCCTCTGCCGCCCCACCAGCCACAGTCGGGACACTCATCTGGAGCTTCCTTCTAGATCTCGTTGTATTTCTTCCCACAACGGGCATTACTCCTAGTCCTATATATAGCTGTTCTTTGTAACATTTTATTTCTTTGAAGTTGTGAACAGAAAGCTTCAGATAGCAAATTTTATTTAGCATTCTAGTCAGGCGAGATATTCAGTAGCAGACACAGGTCTGAGAACCCTGGTCTGTAGCATGTATCTAAAAAAAATGGAGGAAGGGTATAAGTTGCATGGGAAAATTTATGGGTGGGTGAATGACATAGCAGTCTTTCCATGGCAGAGAAATACATGGAAGAAATATCTGGGCAAAGATTGAACATTGTTCTCCTCACTATGTTTTACTCCTAAGATCCAGGTTTCACCTCTAGTTTGGCCCTCAAGTAACAGAGTTGTTACAAAGAGGAATTTAGTAATAGTTAAAATGGGACAGTGTATCACATAAAGGGAAATTAAAGAACCTAGAATTATAATATACTTTATGGATGGTCCTATAGGAAAAGGCTATTGGAAAAACAGGTATCAGGGGAGGAAAGGGGGAGGAAATGAATGACTAGCCAAGGTAAAAATAATATTGGGGCACAATTTCTTGGGTCAGGGTCACACAAAAAACTCTATCAGAACCAACAAGAAAGAGCCAATGGGGTGTAGCAGTTATTGAAGTAGGACGGGAAAGATATGATAGAAATAAATAAACAAACAATAAAATAGAAATAAATTAGGCCATGGCAGCTTCAGATAGGCAAATCAAAATTAATTAGATGAGTATCCAAACAGCAGAGCAATTCAAAAATACGAGAAACATGAACAGAATAGGCTTTACTCAAGTATGTCACAGTTCTGATCAAAGAACAAGTAATAAGTTTCTATTACACCAGTCCCAAACACATGCATTCAAAACATATTCATAATGATGCTGAAACTTAGAAAAGCAACACAAAATTCACCCACAGAATTAAGTAGGCAACTATATATCATAATTTTATTGTTGCCAAGACGTGTCACGAGTACACCCTTAACTTAAGCCTTAGTGTTTTGCTTTTAAAATATTCTACAATTGGATTTTAGTTTTATCAAATAAGGCTATGTTCTTCCATTTTTGAACATCTTGTACCTCTGCAATGAATGCCTATAAAAGTAACAGAATTCTAATAAGGCTTGTTATGATTCACGTACCTTTATAATACAACAAATGAAATGCATTCACTTTAACATTTGCTTAGACAAATTAGTTTTTTGTCTCTGATAACCACTTGTCCGAACACATCATATCTATTATCAGTAACCGTACACTAGGGAATTTTGTATGGCTGTGCATACACAGTGTTTCCATTTCTGTTTATTAGACTGAACCTCTTGGGTCCGTTTTTTCTCCAAAAAATTCAACTTTCCTTAAAATAATCTAAATTAGATGACAAAATAGTTTCTTTTTTCTCAGTCACTACCTCCTTACATTGTCCACTGATGTCTACTGCAATAAATAAAGCACTCAAATAAGAGCAGCATAAAAACTATTACTGTGGAACATGAGAATCTGATTTTAAAAAATCATGTGAGTTGAGCTCATGGCAACACTAAGCTTTCAGGAAGAAAGTTCACTTTGACTTGTGAATACCACCTATGTGGTATTCTGTGAACTCTGCTTCACCTTTCTCTACCCACAATATGCAAAGGATGGGCCAAGAAATCTCAAATTAGGCACTCATCATAATACTTGTTTGTATTACATTGTTTTATTCTCCAAGTTTCAGATTTTCAAAATATTTGGATATTTTTGGTAAGGAACAGAATGAAGGAAGTCAATGAAGAAAGAGGACACGTTCAGTGTTAGAGATGGGCAAGAACTGGCCCTCGAGTCAAAATTTGGGCTGAAATTGGGCCGCTTCAGAGCTCGGGAAATGATGTTTGAAGAAAGTGCATTCCTCGAACATTTATGAGGCTTTTGGCCAGTTCAGCTGTTCAGGGCTAGCCATTTAACCTTTTGGTTTTGCTTCTCCCTTTCAAAGTGGTGGAGATCAAAACCAAAGGGTTAAATGACTGGCAGCACAATGCCTGTGAAGGAAAGGAACATCAGTTTTATTGGGGCTAAAAACCTTTTACAGAGAACTGGCTGAAGACTGGGAAGATGTCCTGCAAGATAAGGAAGCTGAGGGAAGGCAAGGCTGAAAGAGAGACAGAATGACTATTAGAAGTGACCAGGCCTCATTTCCTGCTGGAGCCCACAGAAGCAACGCTCTGACAGGGGACGGGGACATGAAGCAAGCCCTGACCCTGCTCCCAGCAGCCCTCCCCTCAGTTGGGCAGCGAGGAAAAAGAAAAAGGAAGGTAAGCCCTCCCCCCCGCTTTTCCAGGTGTGGGAAAGGCCTTCGCAACCCCCCCATATTTCCAGGCTCGCGCTAAGTGAGAACGGAGAAAGGCTTTTGTAAGTTGCTGTTTTAAGGGCTACCCGTGCTCCTTACGCTCTCTAGGCCTGGGTCTCTTTTCTGCACATGTGGCACATTTATTCTTCTCTTTGGACACTTCTGGCAGCCCGCAGCAGGCAGCGTCTCCACTTTTCCTGGCCTATGTAGGGAATGGGAGGATTGCCACACCCCACTGCTCTGAGCCTGGAGCCTTTAAGAAGCTATTGTTGGGGGGCACGTGGGGAAGAGAGACCCCACCATTCCCGCTTTACTGGGAGGCTGTAGATTGGGCTAGTACTTGGACCACCTACCTTCTACTCCATATATGCTCTTAGGTGGGGGGGTGCACCCACCTAGGAATGTGTGGAGGCCTTTAAGCAGCTGGCGTGGTGCCTGTTGTAATCCTGATTCCTACCCTTCCCCAGAGAAACAGCTGCCGAGGAGGCGGGAGTGAGCTGTAAAGCCTGGGCTCTCTTTGGCTCGCTCGGCACAGCCTGATCAGCATGCCTTTGCCTCCAACAAAGGAGGCATCTACTCTTCCCCACTCTACCTCGTAGCTCTCAAGTAATTCCACATCGCCTCCTGGCATGGTTTCTCGGCTTGCTGGGGGTTTTTTTGGTTGGTTGTGTGTTGGTAGCCAATGTCTTAGCCTGGTAACACTGTTACTGTAAGTGATTCTTCACGCTGGCTGGGGCTTGAGCACACTTCTATTGTCTACCATCTGTAGCCATCTCACCTGTTAAGTCCTGGCTTAGAGGTCAGCAACTTCCCTGACATCCTCTGAAAGGCTGCCCCTATCTTGGTTCAACTTTTTCCTGTCAGTGGAACTGAAAGGAAGACTTTGAGGTGTGTTAAGCTTATTGTGTACTATTGCTTTAAATGGATTAAACACTGCCTTGGCTCTGATGCTGTCATTTTGAGCATCTTTTCTACTTGTCAGAAACCTGCAGTATTTCATTAGCTGTTCTTGGGTTTCTAAGGGAGCGGGGTGGGAGGAGATTATGGTCTTTCTGAAAACTTTTGAAGGAATGCCTTGTCTTGGACTAAAGGGAAACTGGAAGGGAGCTGAATTATTGAGCAGTGTGGGGTGTTCTAGTGGCTCTGTCTGACATTCAACCCCTAGGTTGAAGACCACAACTCTAGATCATTGGATTTTGTTTAGGCAAAAATTAGCGGATGTGATCTCGTTGTTGTTCTGGATCCAGACTTGTCAACATTATTTATTTAAAAATGGATAACCTGCTTTTCCTCTCTGAAAGTGACCTTGTTGTGGATTAAATGGCAGTGATACAAAACCCACTGTCAATTGTAACAGAGAGGAAGGCTGCCAGTCAAACAGAAAAGGAACACTAAGAGCACCTCAGCCATCAGTGCCAAGGAGATTAAAAATATATTGACCTGGTATCCTGGTATCCCCTCTCTTTACCTGACATGGGTGGTTGGTTTGTTTTTCCCCACATGTGCCATCAGGTAAGCTTGCCAGCTCTGTGTTTGGAAATACCTGGAGATTTTTGGGGTGGAGCCTGAGCGATGTGTGTTGCCTTCTTACACACTTCCGGTGATGTCAGGGGGTGTGGCATATGCAAATAAGTTATACTAATGAGTTATGTTAATGAGCTCCTGCACCTCTTTTTCTACTAAATGACCCCTGGAAGTGACTAAAGTGGTGACACTCAGTGGCAGAGGAGCCACATGTTGCTCTTTTGGCATGCCACTTTTTCTCTTTTTTCAGTGTTCCAGGAAAGTGGGCAATTTCTTTAGAAACTGGGATAGTTTCATGATTACTGTGCGATAAAACTAGTTTTATTTTTAAAATACAATACAATGTGTTCATGATAGTAACATCATGCTGGTGGAGATATAGTGCTATGTATAAGGCTGGGTGAACATTTGCAGCTGAATGAGATGGTACAATGGGAATGCCACTGTTTTGTGTGTGGGGTTTTTTTTGGTATTTTTGCATTTGTGTATGTGTGTATGTGTATGTTTGTGTGCCCGTGCCTGGATGACATAGCAACCTCTGGCAACTCCTACTGGGACATGGAGGATGTTCAGAGAAGTGGCTTGATAGCCTGCCTCTGCCTCCCAGCCCTGGGATTCTTTGGAGGTCTCCCATTCAAATACTTGCCAAGGTCAGCCCTGCTTAGCTTTCGAGATCTGACGAGATCGGGCTTGCCTGGGCTATCCAGGTCAGGGTGGGACATGCCACTATTGAATGCTAACCCATAAGACAAAACTTAATTGGGACTGCATTTTTAGTACAACATCTTAAAGAAATACAATGTTGCTGTATTATGATTTTTTTCCCCTACAGAAGGGAGACTGAAATGAATACTTGTTTTTCCATCCCCAAGCTATGCATGTAAATCCTCCTTTCCCTGCATTCAATAAACCTAAATATTTTTAGAAAAGATAAATACAGCCGAGATCTTATTATTTTTTCCTGTCAGATAATATGTTCAGATTGACAATATCTCCTTTGGGCGGAAAAAGGCTTTCATCAGATACAGGTAATTATGTTCAGATTGACAATATCTCCTTTGGGCAGAAAAAGGCTTTCATCAGATACAGGGCATAGGCTAACCCAGGTATCCTGACTCTTAACTGTTGCACCTCCTCCAAACAGAGCCGTATCTGAGACACAAGGGCTGGCAAAGGTTCAACAGTAATGGGGAGAGAGAACTCTACAAAGCTCTAATAATCAAAAAGGGTTGAATTATAGTTGTTATACTATACTGTATTATAGTTGTACACTGTTTGTCTGAGGTGGTGTGTAGGGCATGCTAGTCACGTGGCTTTTTTCGTTGATGGGAATTCCCATTGTGGTTCTCTGAGATATGGGGAGTGAGTACCACTGGACTAAAGAAAGGCAGTGGAACAATGGCTAGTGGGAGAGATGGAGCTAAAGAAAGAAGATGATGAAGACAGGAAACAAGAAAGAAGATGCCAAAGACAAGAACGAAATGGGAAAATAGGATTGGGGCTGTATACTAAAGGCAGAAAAGTACAAGCGAGAGCAAAGAGCACAAGATCAATATCTCTAGAGCAACAGAAAATTTCGGTCAACTCTGGCTTTGATCGTCACTGCAGTATTGCAACCTAAAGGAGCAAATGAGGACAAAGAAGCAGTAGGTGACAATGATGAGGCTAAACTGATCTGAAGTAACGAGCCAATATTTAGACTGTCTAATACAACAAAATCGGCAATGAGGTGTACAGCTAAATTGTTTCTTAAAGTACCTCCCAGATAAACTAACCAGTACACTTTAATATTTTAGGAGAATGTAACAGAATCCAGCACAGCACAGACTGTTCTTTGGGCTAGCCACATTCTCTAGCTCAGATTGTACTTAGATCGCCTCTAAACTACACTCTAGAGAGCAATCCAAGGTGCACTTTCAAAAAAATCAGATAGCTGAGTGATAAATTAATCTGTAAATATTCCTCAAAATTTACACTGCATATATGCACTGCTCAGCCTTCTCAAGGATAGGGCCCATTTTTTGAACTAAGGTTTTTACCATATTTCCCCAGCAGCTCCCTGCACCCCTGAAAAACCACTGCTAAGGGACTCTCCAGAGCAATATGCCATGCATAAATATTGACTAAAAATGCCCTCTCTATCACTTTTGGACAAGCTTCTCATCTATTTACAGAACTTCCTCTGCTGTCACAAGAGTGAGCAGGTGATTTTTGCAGATCACCTGTGATGCCTAGCATATTATCCAATATCCACAAATGCTTGGGGCTCCATCACATGGAGTAATTTAAAACTGAACTGATCTTCCACTCTTCCCCATGAGAAGAATGAAGACAGGTCTAGGAGAGTGAGTACAAAATGAATTCTAAATGCTATCAAAGCAACTACTGCATGTGAAATAAGCTAATAATTACATGCTATCATCAACAAAGCTTCACTTGGAATAACATTTATCCAATTGATGAGTAAAGAAATAGGCACAGAAGAAGTCATTTGTACAGACAGGGATGACGGATCCTTGGGGATATTACTTTAACATCATAAAATGCCATTCATTACAAAAACACATAAAAATGAAGAATTACAGCATTAAAGCCATCGTCATCAAAAGAGCATCCTAGTCATGAAGAATATAGTCTGCAAAAGCATGACTATAGAACTTTGGAAATTACCTGCCTTCCAAATTCCCTAGGAAACTAGTGCACATTTAGAACAAAGTTTGAGTCAAGTGGCACCTTTGAGACCAACAAAGTTTTATTCGAAGTGTAAGCTTTTGTGTGCAAAACACACTGAAAAACTGTCTGAAGAAGTGCATTTTGCACATGAAAGATTACACTTGCAATAAATCTTCGTTGGTCTCAAAAGTGCCACTTGACTCAAACTTTGTTCTGCTGCTTTTGAGCAACACCTGAATCTAGTGCACATTTACTTTATGATAAAGGAGACTTTTGCATTCCACATTTCCTAGCTCAGACAAAAAACAGATTTTAAATCTTAGATAGTGCACATTTACTTTATGATAAAGGAGAACTTTGCATTCCAAACTCTTGCCCCACATTTCCTAGCTCAGACAAACAACAGATTTTAAATCTTAGCGTAAGATGTGGTATAGAAAATTAAAAACATTTAAGGCCTGGACTCAAGTTCTGCTTTTACAGTCAACTAGTGCATCTGCAAAGGATTTAACTCCACCAGATTTAAAAGGCAGTTTCTAAACACACCTGCCCAAGGATCTCTCCACTCTTTAGAGCTGGGTTGGGAAATTCTACTTTTACTAGAAGATCTATCCCTTTTTCTGGCCTGAATGGGAGTCTTCACCTTCTGCCAACCCTTCTAGCACTTATAAGATTTTAAAGTGCAGTTCGTCACACGAGGCTATCATACTTTGGTCACATCATGAGAAGACAAGATTTACTGGAAAAGACAATAATGCTAGGAAAAGTTGAAGTCAGCAAGAAAAGAGGAAGACCCAACATGAGATGAATCAACTCAAAAACAGAAGCCACAGCCCTCAGTTTGCAAGACCTGAGCAAGGTGTGAAATGACATTAATTCATAGGGTCACCTAAGTTGGAAGCAAATTGAGACATTAAAACACACACACACACACACACACACACACAAAGCACTGCAAAATGAGAGTTCTACCCAGTCAAAACTAATAACTTTTAATTGCATTTAGAGTTGTTTAAGCATACTTCCCCACTGAACTCAATGTGACTGAGGTGGGTGGGTTTGAGTCAGGCTCACAATGTTCAAATAATTTTTGCACTGAAGCTTTAATTTACAATACTTTCCCTGTTATGTAATAACTGAATAATGGGCTTCATACATTTGGGGGGCAGAGGTATAAAACAGGACTACAGTAAAACAATGAATAAATGTACATGTTGTATTGTATATTATGCAGCCTCCATTGCAGATCCGAGCTTGCGCCCAGCCCAATTATTTAGAGTTATTCAGTCCATTACAACTCTGCCTCAGGGCTGACCAAATAGTAAGAAATTTGCTATCAGCTGTGAGGCATTTGCGAGCTATTTCGCAGATAAGATCGTAGCACTCTGCCAGGACCTCCCGGCCACAATTGAGACAGTAAAGGAACTGGAAGCCCCTTGTCCATCTTCTGGTCTGCTATTGGACCACTTCAATCAACTCACCCGGGAGGAAGTTGACAGGACCCTGGCAGCTGTGAGGCCTACTACTTGCCTTCTTGACCCATGCCCTTCCTGGCTATTGAAATCTTGCGGGGAGAGCATTTGGGCCCCTCTGGAAGAAATCACCAACTTATCCCTATCTACTGGGACTTTTCCAGAGGCTTTAAAGGAGGCGGTAGTTCACCCACTCTTGAAAAAGCCATAATTGGACCCAACAGTCCTGACCAACTACCACCCAGTGTCTATCCGTTCCTGGATAAGGTGGTTGAGAGAGTGGTGGCTGAACAACTCCAGGCCTTCCTGGATGATGCGTCCATCCTTAATCCTTTCCAGTCCAGCTTCCGCTCTGGCCATGGGACAGAGATGGCCACCATCCTTGATCCTTTCCAGTCTGGCTTACGCCCTGGCCATGGGACGGAGACGGCCATGGTCACCCTTACAGATGACTTCCGTAGACAACTGGATCAAGGCGGGTCAGCGCTGCTGTTATTAGATTTAATGGCAGCATTTGATACGGTCGATTACGATCTTATGACCCACCGCCTCGCCAACACAGGAGACCAGGGTACTGCCTTGAAATGGTTTTCCTCCTTTCTCCATGGTTGGGGACAGAGGGTGGCGCTGGGTGAGAGGGTCTTCCCGCAGTACCCACTAGAATGTGGAGTGCCGCAGGGGGTGATCCTCTTGCCAATGCTATTCAACATCTATATGCGCCCCCTCGCCCAGTTGGTCCGGAGTTATGGGCTGCGCTGCCATCAGTATGCTGATGACACTCAGCTTTATCTGTTAATAGACGGTCATCCATCCTCCGTTCCTGGAAATCTGGCTGAGGCTTTGGATGCTGTGGCTAGATGGTTATGGCAGAGTTGATTCAAGTTAAATCCATTGAAGATGGAGGTCCTGTACCTGGGTCATGGGGGATTGGAGGTGGGCACCAGGCTTCCCACACTGGAAGGGACACCTCTGGTGCTGGCCCAGTTGATGAAGAGCCTGGGAGTAGCACTGGATACCTCCTTATCTATGGAGGCCCACGTTGCTGCAGTCACAATGCCACAAGGGATTTTGACAGTCTCTTGTGCCTCAAATCCCAAACAGGAAAACACTGTCTGCATACCCCATTCTTACTTTTATGTAAGCTTCTAAAGCTGTTACTAGTGCCTTATTATCCTGGAAGTTTGCTTTTATGATTCAGGTCTTTTTTCCAGCATATCTTATCACTATATTTCTAATTTAATGCACAAGTGGCATTATTAACAGTGGAACTTCAGATATGACTATGTGCTTAATGTAAATATCTGTGAGACAAAGGACTGCAGCTGAGGAATTGTTTTTCTATTTACCATAAGTACTTGCATTGAACAAAAGACAAATCCCATCAAAATGTATATACAAATTTAACTAGAGAGACTAACTATAGCAGCTTTCTGCTTGATAGCATGAGGAGAGGCAGCTGAGAATTAATGGAACTAAAACACCGCACTTTTCTCAAATACAATTATAGCAACAATAAAGGCCAGCTTACTTGATGTAGTAAGGAACCTTGTTATGTGAAACTGATCTCTGCCATGGTAGCTCCACAGAGGCTGTAGAAACAAAGAAAGAACATAATTATGAAACTGACAAAGACAGTATAGTTTTGCTTCAAGAATAGACTCAGTTGTAGGTCGATGTACGCAAGCAGCGAAAAAGTCAAAAACCCAATAGGCATAATCTCCAATCTTCCACCAATACCAGTCTTGTCTGCTTAACCTAACTTTAAGATGTTGTTACAGATATGGTCAGAAATACAGGGTTGCAGTTGCTGGACGACCAAAAAGATAATAGAAGATGTTTTGGCACACGTAAAACTGAACAAACCTGGCCTCTCAGGAAAACATGCCAAGAATGGAGTCTAGAGACCCAGAATTCTTACTGCCATGAAGAGTAGTAAGTAGAACAAAAAGGGGTAACATAATTGTATGGCCTTGTATGTATCAGAAACTCTGTAACCCACTATCAATAGATGCAGTTTGTGGAGGCCCAGGTGCAGAAGCATCTGAGGATCGCAAGGGTCTCCATCTTCACAGAGGTGAAAATAAGTTTCAAGAATGGGAACATTGCTTGAGGGCCAAACGATATTCATATGTATGAGAAACCTGTAATCACTATTTTAAGAGACTTTGTATAGATAAAAAGTAGCCAGAATGAACTAACATTTTATATATATTCCAAGAGGACATTTTAAGTATACATAGCCTTGTTGGTGTTTGAAGTTATGAGAATATCTGCCCTTATCAAGAATGTTTGCCCTTATCATGAATGTGTGCCCCTATCACGTGGGACAGTTAGCTATTGTCAGGAGATTATTTTAAAAATCCTATAAATATAGGAAGTTGTATTGATCAAAAGCTTCTTCTCTGGAGGGGTTCCTTGCCTATGACCTACTTACTTTGGGGGTAAGAAACTTTTATAGATTCATGTAATTGCTCTCCTTGAATTATCTATGTAACAATGATGGATGGTATAATACTTTGGGGTGTGATCTATGTTAAGAATGCAATAAATACGCTTTAATTTTAAAAAACCTTAGAATGGAAGCAGAGACTCTCTAATACTGTGTATTTGTGTGCAATACACAGAACAAACCTATAGCATACTGATGTGAATCTCTGGCTTGGACTTAAATGATCTGGTACAGAACCTTAGAATGGAAGCAGAGACTCTCTAACAGTGTGTATTTGTGTACAATACCCAGAACAAACCTATAGCAATACTTATGTGAATCTCTGGCTAGGACTTAAATGATCTGGTACAAGAATGCTAACTAGATGACTAGGGTATCTTAAGTGCACATCTATATCTGAATCAGGCCTGACCAGAGAGTCATCCAGAACAATATGTGTTGCTAATGTGTTACAGCAGCACTCTAAACATGGATCTGGTGCACTGCAGACTAGGGATGTGCATTTGGCTTCCCTGAACCAAAAGAAATACAGAATAAATACCTTATTGGTATTTATCGGTATTCCTAAAGCCAAATGCAAATTCAGGGAACTTTTTGTCTACTGAATACTGTTTTTCGAATTTATTTGGCTATTTCAGCTTTGGGGTAGCCGAATGCCGACTTCAATTCAGGGAACTTTTTGTCTACTGAATACCGTTTCTTGAATTTATTCGGCTATTTCGGTTTTGGGGTAGCTGAATGGTGACTTCCCCTCCCCCTGCGGCTTCCCTAGTCAATTTCACTCCCAGCCAGTCAGCTGAGGGAGTGAAATTGTGGGAGTGAAATTGACCAGGAAAAGCCTCCTCTCTCTACCTTCCCTTCTCCAGCTGCCCCAGAGGAACCCAGGCATGCGTCCGTGCCTGACCTTGGCTTCCTCATCAGGCTGCTGAAGGGGGTCGGCTGGGGAAGCCAAGGAAAGGCATAGAAACAAGCCTCCTTCCCTCCCTGAGACTCTCCGCTGCTGCAGAGAAACTCAGGGAGGGAAGATGGAAAAAACGAGAATGCATGTTTAAATGCCTTTCTTTCCCTCCCTGATCTTGGGTTCCTCTGCCTACCCTTCTTCAGGGGCCCTGCAGCTGTGGGGCAACTGGAAAACGGCAGGCAGGGAACCCAGGCATGTTTCCATGCCTGCCCTTTGCTTCCCCAACCTCCCTGCCATGGTGGGTTGGCTGGGGAAGTGAAGGGCAGGCTTGGAAACATGCCTGAGTTCCCTGCCTGCCCTTCTCCAGCTACCCCGGGTCAGCTAGAGAAGGGAAGGCAGAGAGAGGAGTCTTTCCCTTGTCAGTTTCACTCCCCTGGCCTCTCTGCTGTTAGGTTTAACTGGCTTAAACCTAACAGTTGACTGGTGGGGAGTGCAACTGAGAAGGAAAGCTGCAGGGGCTTCCAGAGGGAAAGAAAGCATTTCCACATGCCTCCCTTCCCTCCTTTTGTGTATATCAGACAAGAATATATATTCAGTAATTCAGATTATTTTCCCAGTCTTTATACTTTACTGGTATTGGACTGGGGATATTTAGCATTTACCGATTTGGGAGGGGGGGGGGTTGATATACCCAAAGCCAAAAAATACCGACACTTTTTTCTCACACTGCTATTGCAGACTTAAGGCTAGCGGTTAAGGAACTGTATGCTGATGTTAGCTCTTGACTCACTAGAGAAAAGAGTTTGGTTGGTCAAGGGAAGGCAAGTAGCATGCTCTTGCTTCCCTGCCAAAACCCTCTGGTAACAAGTTTAGCTGCCGATGCAGACTGAACTAGCTGACAGACAAATATGGTCTTAGCTGACAGACAATCATGATCTAATAATCTTAGACAATGTCACAGAAGAGTGGTTTCTCCTCTGCTGTGGTATCATAAGAGGTTCTGAATTCCCTGAAAATCAGAGGTTCATGCAATCCTTGTTCAAACCAAGGCTCTTCCAAGGATGAGCTCAGTGGACTGCATGGGAAAAAGCAAGACAACCCAACACAAAGAAAAAATACAGTCTTAGTGCCAAATGGGATATGACAGATAGAGATAAGGAACAAGAACATGAATTTCTATTCTTCAGCAAAGGCTGGCTGGCATCCAAGGACTTAAAAAAACATATAAAGTATGGTCAGCTCTGTAAAACCAGCTCCTAAAGGCAAAACATGATAAAAACTAAATAAAAAGCCACAACCCAAATTCAGGAAATTCAGTCTCATCAGAATAGATTATGCATGACAGATGTAATCATTATGAGCTGTCATAGGCTTTTAATGTATTTATTTGTCACTTATAGTCTACCTTTCTCACTGTGACTCAAGGCAGATTACATAGCAATTACATGAGAGCATTTAAATCAACAGGCATGGGACAGCCAATAAACCATGCAATAGAGGTTTGGATTGCAGAAATCTGAAAATGAGCAGAAATCTGAAAACAGAGCTGAAGCCAAGCTGAAACAAAGAATAAGAACTAATACGACACATCTAAAAGTATAGTGCAGAAATTACATCGCAGGATCATACTTATAACAACAGACAGTACAGACTTTCCCATACAGGGAAGGGAAAGAAAGGCATTTTAAACATGTCTGGGTTCCCTGCCCGATCTTCTCCAGGTGCCCCACGGCAGGGAACCCAGGCATGTCTGCCTCCCTGCTCTTCCCTTCCCTTCTCCAACCAGCCCACCATGGCGGGTTGGCTGGGGAGGGGAAGGGGAGGCAGGCAGACATGCCCCCCTTTCCCCCGAGCCTCTCCGCTTTTACGGAGAAACTCGGGGAAGTGGGGGGGATTTAAATGCCTTTCTTTCCCTTCCTCAGATGGGGAAGGGAAAGAAAGGCATTTTAAACATGCCTGGGTTCCCTGCCCGATCTTCTTCAGGTGCCCCACAGCTGCGGGGCACCTGGAGAAGATCGGGCAGGGAACCCAAGCATGCTTGCATGCCTGCCCTATGTCAGGGTGTGTGGCATATGCAAATGAGCTCCTGCACCTGTTTTTCTACGAAATGACCCCTGCACATACCTATTGCAGATTAATGCAGCATCAGACAGTAATCTGGTGGTATCTAACAACGAACCACAGGGAGACACATTGCCTTTAACCTAGTGGTAAACACCCACTTCCACTAATGCCATGGAGCATTACTGATTAACATCAGCAACAGAGGGACCAGTCATCAACCAAAAGAACACCTGATCATTTAGCAATTGACTTGGGAAATTCACTTTTCACTTGAAAAAACTGTACCTTCTGAAACAGGTCTAGGAAGAAAAACAGGAGAGGAAGGCCAAGAACAAACCGTAACAGATGACAAAACAATATTCTTAAAAAGTGGCTTGGGCCTGGGGACACTGTCACCACTACCAAGTCACCTTTATGGGAGGAGTCAAATCTGGTAAAACTCACTGAACAGACCAAGGCTAGAAACCACCATATCCCCCATAGTAGGTTAATCCTACATCAGTCAATCTGCACTGGCTGATGAATGGCCTTCTAAGGGCTGCAGGAACCACCATTGTGTGTACAGAGGCCCCAGGCAACGCGTAATCAAAGCATTCTCCCAGATGCCAGGACTATTTATCCCTTTAACAACGAAAAACCTTGTCATACTGCACAAGGGAGGACAGTGTAGTTGCACTTAGCTAGCAGGATAACCTGCCCATTGCCCAGCTGGACCACAAAGAGGTGGCAAACCCCATTAATGTCATCCCACAACTAGACTCTGATATGTTAAGAGAGTCATAATTACTTCACCTTCCTCCTCCATACCACCATCAGTGCAGGGAGAATCGCACTTGTTACTTACACCCAAGTAGACATTTCTCCACTTTCTCTTTGTATCTTGGTGTAGTGGTTAAGTGCACAGACTCTAATCTGGGAGAACTGGGTTTGATTCCCCACTCCTCCACTTGTACCTGCTGAATGACCTTGGGCAAGCCATAGTTCTGGTACAGCTGTCCTTGAAAAAGAGCAGTTTCTGTCAGAGCTCTCTCAGCCCCGCCTACCTCACAGGGTGTCTGTTGTGGGGAGAGGAAGGGAAAGGAGTTTGTAAGCAGCTCTGAGACTCCTTCGGGTAATGAAGGGCAGGGTATAAATCCAATCTCTTCTTCTTCTTCTATATGACCCAAGTTAGATTTTATATGTTGCTAAAGAGACTGACCATATAACACAAATTTCAGAAAAAGAAACGATTGCCATATGAGATATCTTTGGTTACTTGTTAAGCAAACTATTTATTTTTTTATTAGATTTTTAGCCCGCCCTCTCTTTTTCTCTTTTGGCTAACTTCATAGACACACTGGAACTAACACCCTGCTGCCTTTACACACTAGAAGTTATGGAAGTAAAGTTGTGCTACAAACTGCTAATTACCAGAGATTGCAGTTATACATTAGTGTCTGAGCATTCCCAGATTGCAGATTCAACATTCCCTTTGCACAGATACTTGGAAGGAAGTGTCATTACACTGCAATGGGCATGTTTTCTTGGCTGTGAAATTAAAAAAAAACCCTCCCCCCACTCCAGTACAAAGGTGCATTATATCTACCTAGGAATGTGATAATCAGTCATTACTTTCTGAAAGTGGTACATGTGTAAGCAGACATTTCCTACTCAGGTAAACACAGAAAATAACATTTTATCCTATTAAATACCGCTGTTATCTGCAATTGGGTCCTCTCTCAAACAGTCTCTCAAAATCATATTATAAACAGTATCTAACACTTACTGGAAAGAAAATTTTGAGAAGAAGGGCCACAGTCCCAGTGTGCTTCCTGTAGTTGTTTAAGGCGATCCTCTACAGATACCTGTATTTACAAACATAAAGGCAAAAATATTTTCAGCTGATCATGCAAAGCTCCCATCCTGATGGATAATTACTTATAACCACCTTTAGCAATTGGCCTTTAGGTATATCAGAGATATTTTCTGTGTACAATTTATATCTGCTCTCTAATTTTTAAATGTTTAAATATAAGCTAATAATATCCACCCTGCAAGCAATACAAATCAATAACAAAAATGGTTTTTACAGTGACTAACAATGTCCATTGAAATTTCTGCTTCTCTCCCCTCTTCCCTTATCCAAATGTCTGGAATCAGCAGGTCTCGTTTTGATTGTATTGATCTCACAGATACCATTACAAGGAACCACTTTGGAGCATGCTGTTTGCTGGTTGTCAAGATAGGCAGATATCCTCCTGGTTTACTAATTAAACTGTACTGGCACATCCAGCAGGAGCCTAACTGCTTAGTCAAACCTCCTTAAGGCATAAAAAGCATTCCAAAAACAAAATTACATTGCAAGAAATACAGACAAGAAGCCTCAGAAACGTTAATAATTTTGCCTTGCAGGACACCCTGTTTCTCAGCAGACTACATCTTAACTCTGCAGGCTGCAGATGTCAAAAGATAAAGGAACATTTCCCCCCCACTTTCAAACATTTCACACTCCTGAATTTTTCCTTTTGAAGCAAAAAAATAAATAAAAGGTTTTGATTCAGAAAAAGAATTTTTTTAAAAAATTATCTGGACAGAGATAAATAAAACTTTGGGCCAGAGTGAGATTTTCATTATAAAATTTCAATTTAAAGCTTTTCTAGACCAATTCCTGATCATACAGGCACTAAGGATCTATCAAACCTCTTAGTCTGGACATTTGGAACATTTTTCATGAACCTATTAATCTTCACACACATTTTGGAATGACTAGTGAAATTCTAAACAGACAGCTCTCCAGTCCACATTGTATTGCCTCTTACAGTGCTCTGCAGAAGAAATAAGATTGTGCTAGACACTTTCAAAACACATTAAGCTTTGAATGCACGGTCTCCGGTATAGCAAGAGGATGGTAACATCACTGTTTTGTGGCATGAGAAGGCCATGGGAATGTGAAAAAATCTTAGGTTCTCCTGGGAATGTCTCTAAGAAGTACTTCACCATCTTAATGTAATTACTGGAACAGGTCAAGAACTTGTAAGAATGCAGCAGTTTCAACTGCATTCTGGAAAGGCTTCTGCCCATTTAGAACCTGAGCTAGTGGCTGGTGTGTTTGACCTAGAGAGGGAGGACTCTGATGAAACTGCACACTGGACTGAAGAATGTCCCGTCCCCTGTTCTGGCACCTCCTCTGGCTGTGATCACACACATGAAATAATCCACTTTCAGACAGCTAACAGTGCACTTTCCAACTGGATTTTGCCAGTTCACACAGTAAAATCCAATTGGAAAGTGGATTGAAAGTGGATTATTTAGTGTGTGTGATCACAGTATATTCTTTAAACCCAACTGCCATAATCAGGTAAAAAGTGGGATACAAGCTTTGATTAAAGACTCAGTAGAATGTGTGCTACTTTAAGGTCTCTTATTTGGAAACTGTCTAGACCAAGGCTATAATTTTTTGTAACGTAAATAAAATCATTTTTGCTAGATATTTGACTAGATATTTGACTAGACAGACAGGATACAAGCTTTGATTAAAGGCTTAGTAGAATGTGTGCTACTTAAAGGTCTCTTATTTGGAAACTGGCTAGACCAAGGCTATAATTTTTTGTAATGTAAATAAAATCAGTTTTTGCTAGATATTTGACTAGACAGACAAGACACAAATGGAGATCAACAACAAAGGTTTATTTAACAGAAAATAAAGTATATAACAGAGCAAATGCTTTATGTGAATGGCTTCAATATATAATGTGAAACTGGCTCTCAACTTCACCCCCATAAGTCTTCAATGAAAGTAACCACTTTGTAGTTGAGCCTCACTTAACACAAATAAACCCTGAGGGGAGATTTGATTCCTCTTTATCCAGACAGGTTACCTTAGCTTACTAAGTTTAACTAGAACCTAGTTCCTAACAGACAGGATCCTCTCCAGATTCAAAGTTGCTCTTTTAACACAGAGAACTACTGTCCACATAACCTGTACATGTAAATTAGGAATGTTAGACCTGAAGAAGTGTGCTTGCACACGAAAGCTTATACCCTGAATTCCACTTTGTTGGTCTTAAAGGTGCCGCTGGACTCAAACTTTTGTTCTCCTGCTTCATACCAACATGGCCACTCACCTGAATAGATCTTTAACAGGATGCTTATTTGTTTCACTAAAACAAACTCTCTTCCCTAAACCAACCCCAAATCATAACTAAAAACCAAATAAAAACCTGCTTAAGATGACACTATCATCCAGAGCCACCAAAATTCCCTTTTGAGGGAAAATGTTTTCTCGTCCTTTCTTAAACTGAGGCTGGCTTAACTCATCGCATCTAAAGGAGTCCCATGGTCTCTGATTGGCTGACAATCACTTAGATTTGCATGAAGCCAAAATCACAAGGACTGGTTCAGGGCCCTGAAAGATGGGTGGGACTTCTAGGGATGGCTGCCACAGCCTCTGCCCCAATTAGAACCTGACTAGTATGCTGCAGAGGCTGCTGTGTTTCACTTAGATCTGGGAGGTATGGGTTCCAATGCTGCCTCTGCCATGAAGCTCGGGTGAGTCACTCTCAGCTAAACCTACCATACAAGGTTGTTGGAGGATAAACTGAGGCTGATGTTACTTAGCTAGATATTACTTATTATTGGAGTTCAAGTTCCCTGGTTTTTGCAAACTCTTTTTTCTTACTAGTTCCAGTGAGTAATCATACATGCATTTAAAAAGCCTCAGTAATACTACATGATAACCTATGTTACAAGTAAAAACAAAAGATTTGTCAGGACGGGACAATAGAAAACATATTGCTGACATACAAAAGATGTTAATAACTTTGATTTATGGAGAATATTCTGAAATATACAAATTGATACAAATATTGGTATTATATTGATGCAAAACATGTACATGTGTCTTTGGAGGTTAATTCTGTCCCCCTGTGTGAACTCAGCTGCAGAAGATAGCAGAAAATGCAGGTTATCAATCAAAAGAGAAAGGGAGAAGGATGTCTGCATTGCATGTTGCTTTTAAAACAGACAAGAAATAATGATAATAGGAAAAAGAAAGAAATTACACTGTCTATACCAGTTTCCTAATTTACTGAAGACAAGAAGAGAATACCTGTAAAAGTTTCCAGCGCATATTGAGGTCATCTAGCTGTCGCGATATCTTTAATGATGGATGAAGGTCAAGCGGAGAGAGTTGACTAGATAAATCATTTACTGCTTTAACTTTCACGTTGATTGGTGCAATTTCTTCCCTAAAAGCCTAGAAGAGTAAACATACACCTATATTTAATGAAACAACTTAAAGAGCAGCCTCATTTCACACAAATCACATATATAAAGCACACTCATTTATTTTCTCTGTGTGATGGTTCTCATCCACTGACCTCCCTCAGATGCTTTATGTGTTACAGTAAACACCAAAAATGTAGTGAATTTGCTAGGATGGGGTATGAGGAAGAATGTCTGAAATCCCCAAGGTTTACTGGGAAACAATGAAACGGTAATAAAATTAGAAAGATAATCAGACAAGAGCATTTAAAAGTTCTTGAGACTCAGCAATAAGTGTTAGAATGCATTGACGCTCAAGATATATTCAAGGCCTTTCCTAGCATGCCTCGGGAAGTGCACAATGTATCTGTAAACCATGAAAATTAGGATGAAACAAGAAAAGCACTTGTCACTTTGTTGTATTTCCAGGCAATCAACAGATTTCTCAGCACTCTTCCCCCATCCCAGTTGCAGTTTCTGGTCATTCAATTCCAACATTCATTTAGCTTTTTGTTTGCTAACAGACCCTCATAATCTTCTAAAGATGCTGCTGTTTTCCATACACTAAAAACTGAATAAGCTCCTTTCTACCTTCCTTTAAACAAATGTCATTAAGATACTACAAATCACTTCTTCAAGACAGAAAGAAGCATTCTCAACAACTTACAAAAGCTTTTATGTTTGTATTAAAATGAGAAAGGGGGAAGAGAGGATATATCTCTTTATATCAATAGTGACAAAGATATAAATCAAGTTTGACCAAAATCTGTAAGGATATAAATCAAAATTGACTGAGCTCAGTTTACTCGATATGTGAAAGCAAGAGTGAAACATAAGAAGGTTGTCTTGCATTTTTGTGTGATGCTACATTACCCTGCAACAGTCCAATTTATTATTAACATCCATGAGTTGATGGACAATAAGCCTGTAGCTCTGTATAGTCCACTGCTAAAATATCCAGTGACTTCAGAATTGTGTTCCCATTCTCTGCCTTACAGATTTTCACAGTTCTCAGGTTTGGAGTAGTGCAAAACAGAAAAGCATAGCCTCAAATGGAGGAAGACGTTGCGAGTTTAATCAAATACTTTTAATAGGATGTCAGGCTCTGGCACTGGGCTGGAGTTCAGGGCTGTCTCCTTCTCCAGGGTTCCTTAAATCATGCTTGCCTTGAGGGAAGAACCTAAGAAAAGAGTGAGGAGGGGGATGTTACAGCACCCTCTTCCCTCTCTCACTCCTGCCAGTAACCTCTCCCTAGTTGTCTTAGGTGAGGTCTGGCCCTTCCTCCCTGGTTCTCCAAGGTGCACTTTTTAAAAGACTGCCTGGGGGTGGGACAACTCTGGCCTCACCCATTCCATGTATCCAGGGGGACAGGTCTATAGGAGTGGTGGGTCCAAAGGCCCGGTGAGCAGCAGCCTACCTGGGATCAATGCTCCCTCTGAGCTGTGGAGTCTTGTGAGCAAATATTCTACTTTGTGAGCTACCTGGCATTACAGTTGTGAGCAAACAATTTGGCTACTGCATAAAGTAGTTTGCTCTGGAGTCATCCTTCCTGAGCTAAGACGAGAATGTGTGAGCTGGAGGCTAAAAAACTATGAGCTAGCTCACACGAACTCAGCTTAGAGGGAACACTGCCTGGGATCCCATTTTTCCTGCCCCTCCCCCATGGGAAGCCTCAACAGGGCTTCACTTCTAGTCCCTGCTGGCCTAAGGAGGTCACTGCAGCCTGTTTCCTGCTCCACCGAAGCCTTCCTGGCTCCCACAAAAGATGAGGAACAGGCCAGCGCTTGTGGCGGGTTCTGCTGCTCCTCTTCCACCCTCGTCACCATGTCCCTCTGCTACGGCCCTTGGGGGGATGGCTGATGGACGGCCCTGGCCAGTCTGGCATCTTTGGGCATTGTGATGAACTGGGAAGCTGCTCCTGCGGCATCACACAGGGCTTCTCTGGTTCTCCCTTTGGCACAGTCTCTATCTCCTCGGAAGTAAGTGTGGGGGACAGGAGGTATGACTCCAGACACAGTTATTTTGTTTCACAACTACAAAGACACTAGACTTTGAAAGATTATTGCTGCACTTAGAATTCCATTTCCAAAATGGAATCAGAACAGGATAACAAGTATGCAACAAGTTATTCAATTTGATTAAATCCATTAAATGGTCATTTTCCAGCAGCACGTAAGTTCTGCAGCTATTCCTGTTGGTTATCACTATTTGCTAACAGCTCTAGGCGTTCAGAAAACCAATCCTTTGTGCTGCATAGCCTCTCACTAGTGATGCTAGCCTTCCTGCATTCACTATCTACCCCCATGTTGTTTTGTCATATTCCTGTGACCATACTGCCACTACAATAATTCTGTAAGATTTCTCAAGATGAAACATAAGAAATGAGGAAATCTGCAAATATTGTTTTTCATAACCTATGCTTGTCACAGGAATACCAGGCCACAGATTATAAGCACCTTCCTCAAACTTAAGCACAGCTTAATATTCCACAAAGGCCATAGTTCAACATATGTTACACTCAAAAGGAGCTTTGTGCTTACTGTTGTTTTATCAATGTGTTCCTGCAATGAGTCGATTAGTATCTCTCCAACGGGTTTCAAGCCATTCCGTGCATTCTCTGCCTCTCTCAAATCAGCATCTACGTCATCCATAGAACACTGCAAGTCTTTCAGCTTCTCTAGTGCTTTGTCTACTTGTTTCTGCCAGCTGTTGGCACAGGTATTCAGGCTTTCCCATTTCTCTTTCACTTCCACAGACTGCTTACGCATAGCTTTAGCAATCTTCTGGGCTTTTTCTTCAGGGGTGAGTTCTATAATGGACAACATTTCAATGTCAGTACTACTGTAGACTGGAAAGAACAGCATTCACATGAAATTGAATAGATTTATGACACCCACATCCTAAGACTACTGCAGCAATTCTCAACCTTACTTGTGGTACCTGGTGTGCTTTCACAGGTTTTTAGATCAAACCAAAATAATGAGGATGCCTTTTCCACCACTAACTATTCATGGAAATGCTGTTTTACATACATTAGAGAACTGTATGGAAAAAATCCAAAGATATTATTTCTTTTGCACAAGAGATTGGACTAGCAGAACCATCAGAACCACAATATATGCCATCTATCTGACCACTACGGTCATCTTCAGAGGCCCTGCATCAAATGTCTCGGCCTTCTGAAATTAGGCAAGTGACAAGCCAGGAGAGGACCTTCTTGGTAATGGCACCAAAGCTCTGGAACTTTCTTTCCAGGGAAATTTGTCTGTCCCCTTCTGTTGCCATTTTCCACCAGCTGATGAAGACTTTTTTGTTTTGTTCGACTTTCCCTTGGTGATTCCTCCTTCATGACCAATGTTTTACTTGGTATGTGTTTGTATGTATTTTAGCTTTGATTTTAATTCTTTTAATGATCTGTGTTAGGGGAGTAATGGTGTGGAGATGTGATTTTATGATGTGGTGACCCTTATGAGGGCAGAAAGGGGGGGAATATAAATAAATTTTGTTAAACAAATACTGTATGAGCCCTTTTGCTATTGGCCGTTTTCCTTCTCTTCGCAGTTCTTTAAATTCAGTGCAACATAGTAGCTAATAGAAAAAGTTTGACAGTGACCAACAAACAGCATTAACAGCAAATGTACATTAAATCTATAGGTTACAAAAACTAATTGTGCAGCAAATATATCCAATAATTAACCCCTGAATGCCTAACTTTTCAAACTAGAAAAAAGTTAATACTGTACTGTTGGCATTAAGAAAGCATCACAATGAAACTGGCAGAGCCAGGGTTTACGCACAAGCTTAGTAAGTCACAATTTAGGTTCTCTAAATACAAAACATGTACTAAGCATCATTAAATTGCTTTTTGGTAATGCCATGGAATCTCTTAATCTTGGCATGGTTTAGGGCTTCAGAAAGTCTTAATCCAGCCCTGGAAACTAGGCAAGTCATTCTAAATGTAGTGACAATGCACATTTTGCACGCAATCAGGTATTACTTCATTTGATTCCATTTTTAAAAATAACAACACATACTTTTAGGCAAAAGAACAGTAAGCTGAAAGGCTTACCCATTGTGGTAAATTTGCTAACACCATTTAAAACCCCACAAGTATCGTCTCTTATAACTTCCAAAAGACTAGAATTTATATTTTAAAAATCACAAAACAGAATCCGCTAACCAACTATCTGTGGTAATGATCAAACAACATTATCAAGTCTGACATGCTCACTTATGCAAACTTTCCTTATGCCTGTAGAACTCTCAGAACAACTCTCGGCTTTTATTGCAGTATCAGTTTTTATTGTAATAGAGAAGACATGGTTTTTCTCATCACAATTTAATTACAGTTTTGGCATCTGTAGCCAAATCTTCTAAGTCCTGTGGGCCTGACCCTGAAACACATCTGCATATTAGTAAAATTTGATTGACTTCATAAGCATTCAGTTCATAGACAAAGGGCTGATATCCTCTTTCTAAGGTCACCCAAGAACTTTTACGAGAGCATTTAGAAATACAAAACTACATTCCTTGATTGCTCCAAAGAAAATTTTGAACTCCTATAACCATTTCTAACATTCAAAACCATGTGTTGACAATCTTTCTACACTAACTGGTTCACAGCACATAATTTGTAATTTTCAAAAATAATCTTGTATAGGAAACTATCGCAGACATTGTTTGCACGGACAGCCTTTGCAGCTCTCCACTTTTAAATAAGCATTTAAGATATATTTAAAAAAACTGTAACCCATCTTTCTACTATAATTAAAATATAAACAATAGGCAAAGAGTGGACTGGATCCAAAACACAATTTCTGCTTGCAGTGTAGCTCTTGAACTACTGGAAACACATGAAATAAACTGCAATCGCCACTTTTACGAAGTCAAACTTACTGTATCCCCACTTGTTTGATACAAACTTGCTGTATCCAAACTTATTGTATCTTCCACTTGTTCAAGATATTGTACAATATTGACAAAATCACTCCCTGATGGCCACTGACAAAATTGCTCCCCGCCCTCTTCGCTCCCATTCGAAATAAGCCCCTTGGTACACCACGGAGCTACAGAGGATGAAAGGTGAGCTAAGATAGCTAGAGTGAGTGTGGCAGTGAACTTGGGATGAAGCTACAAGAACATATCATAGGATGTTTATGAAAATATATTATGTGGTAGTGAAAGCAGTGAAGAAGGAATTCTACCTGATTTTGTCAGATCTCGGAAACTAAGCAGGGTTGATTCTGGCAACTACTTGGATGGGAGACTGCCTTGAAATACCAGAGGTGGGAGGCAGGAGCAGGCTTTATTCAGCCACCTCTCTGAATATCCTCCAGGCCCCCCTTAGGGGTCAGTCACCAGAGGTACACACACACTCTTATGCACACGCACACATGCACATATTAAAAAAGAAGGAATTCTACATGACTTCCATTGTGTCCACAAGCTCTTCACCTGCTCAATTATTTAGAATAATTAGCTCGCTCACTTCCCTTTCACAGGGAAATAAAAAAGATAGCAAATTGACAATTAGGTGTGAGATTTTTGTGGATAAAATCTTGTCACTCTGCCAAGACCTGCCAGCCTCTATTGATACAGTATGTGAACTGGAGACGCCTTGGCCGTCTTTGGGCCCAATCATGGACATTTAAGCTGACTCTTCCAGGATGAGGTTGACAGTACCCTGGCAGCTGTGAAGCCCACCACTTGCCTCCTTGACCTGTGTCCATCATGGCTGGTGAAAGAGGGCTGGAAGCGGGGCAGCCGGAAGCAGGGGGCGGGGCTTCGTCATGTGCCCCGCCCCCCTGCACCTCACCCGGGGGAACTTCGTTCCCCCGCGTTCCCCCCCGAAATGACCTCTGTGCAGGACTGTCTCTCCACTTATGTCCTTCAAAGAGCTTTGTGCTTCACAGATCAACGTCTGCTGGTGGTCCCCATCCCAAAGGAGAGCTGCTTAGCCTTGACCAGAGCCTTTTCAGCTCTGGCCCCAGCCTGGTAGAAAAGTCTCACAAGTGAGATCAGGGCACTGTGGGACTTATTACAATTCCACAGGGCCTGTAAAATGGAGATGTTCCGCCAGACCTATGGTTGAGGTAGCAGAGATCTAACTACACTGGCCTCTCCTATCTGACCTTGCGCTATTTATTCAGTGCTACTGTTGCTGCTTTTCTGCCACTTGCCCAATATCTGGTTATTCATCTATGGACACATACTGAAAGTTTTTGGGGGAGCACTTGTTAACTTGTATCTTATTGCCATCTGTAAGCTGTATTAATCAATGTTGTGTAGGTTTTAATATTGAGTAGACTGTTTTAATTGTTTTAAATTTATTGTATATCTCTACTGTTGTAATCTGCCCTGAGCCCTGCAGTGCAGGGATGTATGGGCTAGAAATTTAAATAAATAAATAATATATTTCTGGCCACTGGTATATACAGAGAAGAACCCATGAGATGTTTTTATGCTTCCCTTTGTGTATTGATGGTACCAAGCCAATAACATAATTTTAAAATAAATGTAATTTTTTAAAAGTGAGATGGGCAGGAAAACATTGCGAGCACTTTGAGACATCTAGTGACGAAGGGAGCTTGCCTAAGCCAGCTGCTTATTGACTGTGTGGCCAGGGAAAGCATGGGGAGGGAGGCCTTTGGTGCTGGGCAGCATTCAGTGGTACCTAACTGCTTTATGGTACAGGGGGATGGAGGTGAGGTGCAGCAGCTCTCCGCACAGAAGATACTGCATGGTACCTAATGATGAAAGGACAATGCCAGGCAAAAACTGTTTAGCAGGTAGTTTCACAGCCAGAGGACAATATAAACTATAGAGCCAATCTCCTTTTTTAAAGAAGTCCCGCTAACTGTACTTAAATAGTTTGTTGGTGTCAATGTTAACCATCATTGTGGTTAACCAGAGTTCCCATTTTAGGGCTATGAAAAAGATGGATTAAAGTGGGTTTTGGATTTCTTACAAATACCTTAACTGGTAGTACTGGCAGGGGGTGAAATTATTCCAAAAATGGCAGCCACTAGGAGACAGACAGTATGTCCTAAAAATATATCAATGTAAGAAGAGTCTGCAGGATCAGATCAGTGGTCCCATTAGTCCAGCAAACTGCTTCACAAAGTGGCCAACAAACAGGCCGTAGGGGCTGAGGTCCCACTGATCCTGCTGCCTCCCAGCACTAGTATACAGAGGTTTATTGCCTCTGAAGATGGAGGTTCCCTTCTGTCACCATGGCTAGTAGCCACTGATGAACCTTTCCTCCATGAATCTAACCTCCTTTTAAAGGTATCTATGCTTGTGGCTATCCCTGCCTCCATTGGCAGTGAATTACACAGTTGAGTAAATAATTATTTTTGTCTATCCCGAGCCTATTTCCCAATAATCTAATTCAGTGTCCTGAAAGTCTTTTCTTTTAGAAAAGGTGTTCCTATCCCCAAGTAATCCTGGATGCTCTCCTTTGTACTTTTCCCAACTCTGCAATATCCCTTTTGAGATACAACTAGAACTGCATGCAATATTTCACAAAAAAGCCACCCCATAGCTTTATACAATGGCATTATAATATTGGCTGTTTTATTTCCAGTCCCTTTCCTAATTCCCTATCATAGAGTTTGCCCTTTTCACCACTGCCACGCACTGGGTCAACATGGCCATTGAGCTTTCCATTATAACCCCAAGATCTCTTTCAATCTCAGTCTCAACCAGGCTTGCCTAAACTGGCTCCCAGAGCTGGTTCCACAGATAACAAGAAGCCTGCACTGAGTCTGTAACGGGCCTGTAATAAAACTTGAAACAGATTATTTTTCTCTGGTCTTGATTTCTTTTTAATTTATGCAGTTCTTTCATTAACTGATAGAATCAAGCCATAGCCATACTTTTGTATCTTAATATTTTTAAGGCTTATATAAAGATTATGTATTTTATCATAAAAGTTAATGGCTTACATTCTATAAAGTGAAGAGGATGTTACAACTGCCTGTGGTCCCCAAAAAGCTATTCTGATGGATTTTATTTCATTTTTATTTAAAACATTGAAGCCATTTTTCTACCCAAGTTAGGGTCCCCAAGGCAGAGAACAACAAAAACATTAAAACAAAATTAAAAATGCAATTAAAAACAAAACACAAACACATGAATGGGATGGGATGGGAAAAGTCAATGAGAATCAGTGAGGTAATGCCAGACAAAACAAAAAAGTCTTCACCCACTGGCAGAAGACAGTAACAGAAGGGGACAGAATAATTTACATGAAAAGAGAATTCTGTCATTTGGGGGATTTGGGGTCCTTCAGATACTCAGAGGAATGTAGCAGAGAAGCAGCAGTTTGAGAAGAAAACTGCAAAACACACCCACCCTCTTGCACAAAGAAAAAGTTCTAGTCAAAGTGGGGAGAAATTTCTGCTGATTCACCATCCTTGCATACGCTCCCTCCTCCATGCTGCATCCCAATAATTTTTCAAGGGTTCCCCATGCCCTATTCAAGGTATAGTTTGTGGAGACGCTGAAGGGGCAGAATGTGTTCTTATTTTAATTCTGGAAAAGAGCCTTGGAAATACTTGTAAATTTGATTTTAGAAAGACATTACTACAGAATTGAAGCCAGACATGTGCTTTTATGAGATACAGAGATGCTTGTAATCTATTCACTTAAGATATGGCTATAACTTGCACATAAAAATGCTTGCCATTTTGATGTCCCAGAATGTTTAATGAGTAGCCTATTCATTCTAAATGGATGAAACCAGATTCATCATTACAGAGGTCACACAGAACAGGGGTTCTAACCAATGAGAAATTTGTTTGCAGTGACAGTTTTCTTTGGAACAACTTTTCATCTCCCTGTCATATAACAAGCTGGCATGTACACTGATAGTTGCATTTTTTCCCCTTTATGTGGTATGAAACCCATCCGTTTCTTAAATGAGACTTACTACATTATCATTACTTCACCAGCTGCTCAGAAAGTATGAGCATGTTTATTAATCCATCTATTTGCCATAGAAGACAATATAGTGTGGACTTTCTGTCGTAAGACAGGAAAGTAGAAAATCATCCAATGTTCCCAATGAGCATGTTTATTAATCCATCTATTTGCCATAGAAGACAATATAGTGTGGACTTTCTGTCATAAGACAGGAAAGTAGAAAATCACCCAATGTTCCCTTGAGTGAGTTATCACCAACTTGAAATAATTTTACCATAGCCACAAAAGGTGAAAAAACCTTCCACAAAACTGAGTTACAGTGGAGTCTCAATCACTAGAAATCCAGTTTTGAAGAAAATATTTTTAGCTCTGAGTAACTGAGAAAAGAAAAAGACAAAAAAAAAAAAAAAAGTCCCCCCCCTTGGGGGGGGGGGGGATGAAGAAACCCAGAATATACCTTCTTGGAAATGGAGGCGCCACTTATGATGAACACAATGTGTGTATAGTTCTCCAAAAGCTGTGAATCCATCTGACTGTACCATCATCTAACTTGAATGCTAATAAAAATATCACACTTTGCTAAAATAATGATATATTATTAGGCTTGCCAAGTCCCCCCGGGGGGCGGGGAAAACCCCGCCCCAGAGGCCAGTTCCCCGCCACCAGCGGATCGGGCCCCTGGGGGAACTCCACCCCGACGTGCACATAGCCCGGAAGTGACGCGGGCACGCCAGGCACGCTGGAGGCGGGGCCACGGTCATCCGAGGGAAAACTCTATGGTTTTCCCTCG